>NC_090267.1:193570459-193647959 GCF_040414725.1 Anabrus simplex | reverse complement strand
ACCTTTCCTAAACCCAAACTGCCTTCTATCAAAGCAGTTATTAATTTTTCAAACATGTCTTATATAATCAGAAGGAATGCTTTCCCAAAGCTTACATACAATGCATGTCAAACTGACTGGCCTGTAATTTTCAGCTTTATGTCTATCACCCTTTCCTTTATATACAGGGGATACTATAGCAACTCTCCATTAATTTGGTAAAGTTCCTTCATGCAAACAATAATCAAACAAGTACTTCAGATATGGTACTATATCCCAACTCATTGTCTTTAGTATACCCCCGAAACCTTATCAATTCCAGCTGCTTTTCTAGTTTTCAACTTTTTATCTTACTGTAAATGCCATTGCTGTCATAGGTAAATTTTAATACTTCTTTAGTATTAGTCACCTCCTCTATCTGGACATTATCATTGTAAACAACAATCTTTACATACTGCTGACTGAATACTTCTGCCTTTTGAAGATCCTCGCATATAAATTCCCCTTGTTCATTAACGATTCCTGGAATGTCCTTCTTGGAACCTGTTTCTGCCTTAAAGTACCTATACATACTCTTCCATTTTTCACTAAAATTAGTGTGGCCACCAATTATGCTTGCCATCATGTTATTCTTAGCTGACTTCTTTGCTAGATTCAATTTCCTAGTAAGTTCCTTCATTTTCTCCTTACTTCCACAGCCATTTCTAACTCTATTTCTTTCCAGTCTGCACCTCCTTCTTAGTCTCTTTACTTGTCTGTTATAATATAGTGGATCTTTACCATTCCTTACCACCTTTAAATGTACAAACCTATTTTCACATTCCTCAACAATTGCTTTAAACCCATCCCAGAGTCTGTTTACATTTTTATTTACCGTTTTCCACCGATCATAGTTACTTATTAAAAACTCCCTCATGCCTGTTTTATCAGCAATATAGTACTGCCTAACAGTCCTAATTTTGAAGACCAGTATCGCCGAGGGCCTAATATTACAAGTTACGCCACATATACGTACTCTTCCGCGTCCACGGGTTTCTCGGAAATATATGTCTAACCTGCGGATTCCACTGTCTGCAGTGTGCCTTGTTCACGATGCTTTTTAATGAACTGTGTCAACAGAACGCAACCACTCAGTAAATTACAAAGACGGGTGAAGGTATCCTTTTATATACCTTATATTTTACGTATTCACGTATGCATGAACATTGTACTTACAATAATAAATAAATAGAGAAATATGAGGCCACTTAATTCGCAGAGACCTGAGACTCAACGCTGAAAGGAATAACAGATTATAATAAAATCTTTTTAGGAAATATAGAAAGCGCGGTTTTTGGTCTCTAGTACATTATTGTGCGTGAATATTACGAGGTCCCTTTTTGTGTTAAGTGATTTCAATTTAAGAAGCAAGTGGTGTCAGTGCTAATTTCCAATAGGGAAATGTGAAGCGACTTTAATTCACAGAGAATAGAGATTGAATGCTAAAAGAACTAATAGTTTATAATAAAATGCAAAAAACAAAGTGTCAGGAAAGTGAATTGTTCGTAAGAGTTTTTATATTTCAGTTTTGCCCTTATCTCGTCTCTACAAATATTTTACCCGAATGCGCAGTATAGCGGACAAGAGAAGTGTATTTCATTACCACAATGAACTCTGTAACAGGACAGCAACATACAAAGACACAATCGAGGATATTTCTGTCTGTTTCTATGTGCTTGTCGTTTCAAATAACGGCGTCCGGCGTCCAATGGAGGGCACTCATAAAGCATTAACTACTTGCACCACGCCGCACTTGTAACTTGTGGCGACATGTCATAACAGAGGCTGCCGCCGAGTATTTACTGTCCCTTACTCCATGTTCCACTCTACGCCACTCCATTATCATTCAGGAAAGCTGCACAATGAGCCACTTTCAAGCTCTCTGTTACGGTTTCAAAAACTTGTTGTGTTCAGCCTTAACACCTATACCGGTATTTTTGTATCCATAAAGGGGTTTGTATGATAAATTTTGCTAAACGGATTACGGTGGCAACCGAAGAGACATCATTTGTTGTAATTGTTGTTACTTCATGCATGAGGAGGCTAGGGCGTAATGGAAAACATCCCTGTGATCTTGGTGTATGTGATGTCTCTATGAAAAATCGAGTTAAACAATAACAGAAGCACTCGTTGGACAATAAATAGAAAGTTATTACATAATTTACAGGAAAATAAAATGCAAGAAATAAATAAATAAATAAATAAATAAATAAATAAATAATAATAATAATAATAATAATAATAATAATAATAATAATAATAATAATAATAATAATAATAATAATAATTGTACCGCGAGGTACACCCGCCCCGTTCATTCAAATGAAGCGCCTTGAAGAGTGCCATCTATCTGATATATGAAGGTCGCAACAACTAGCGCAAGACGTTTGGACTTTTCTCCACAGATCTCTCTACCAAAAAAAAAAAAAAAAAAAAAAAACTTATGTTATGCCCTCTAGTGTGAAGAGGAACTATTAAAATCCTAAAATAAATTTTTATTTCGAGTTTTCCTAAACTGGGTTGATTATTCTTTGTTTTTTGGTGTATTACAGTTTGCAACACTTCTATCTCTGTCCGCCAACTTCGAATATTGACTAATAGAAAATTTTGTATATTTATTTTTTAGCCAATAGAATCCGTCTTGTAGTCTATCTTTTGATTATCCAATAAAATTTAGAGGTGTGTCGGGCCTTAGCCCAGAACTCTGTAGAACCTTCCTCTCGGGTGTAAAAGCAGCACCTTTTCAAGCCACCTTGTCTTATTGATCGTCCAGTCTACTGAGTGTGTGTTAATAGAGGAGGCGGAGGCGTCTCGCCCATCATCGAATATTCTAGCTGATTAAGGTAATGGCAGCCATTTAATAACTATGTGATAGCCTCTGAAAGCTAGCTCGAGGGGAAGGTTTCGAATCTTTAATAATGTAACCTTAAATTTCCAATCTCCAATAATGTGCATTTAATTCTCTAACGTAAATCTCAAAACTAGCCTAAGGAACTTAGCCGAAATTCGGGAATAGAGAGTAACACCCCTCGAGTTCCCTATCTACTTAACTTTGAGGTGACTATGACCTTGTAACCGTTTTCTATCTGTATATTTCGTAACTTAAATTTTCCACATCAAGTCACCTCAGTAGTATAGGCTTAGCCTCTGTAACTTCGGGCCTGAAGTCCAAATAGGGTTTTAATCTTTTTAGTGCAAATTTCATGAAGTGCAAGTGTCCGGTAGAATGGGTATTCGATACTCCTGTAAAATTCAATCATTTATGTTAAGAGATTAGACTATTGAGTGTTTAAGGCAGTGAATGCTGTTTTAATTTAAAATGTAGGTTGTGCCTTGAGAGGCCTGGAAAGTGTAAACTTTAGTGAGCAAAGATGGTCTGGTTGTAAATGTTGAAGGTTGCCTTGAGATGGCAGTAAGGGTTCGGAGCGCAGTCTCCTAAATAAATTCATATAGCATAGCATGCTCTTTCTATTCTTGTAGAGGTGTTAGTGTAAATATTGAATGGTGCCTTTTGGAAGGCGGTAACGTTGTGGTCTCCTAGATAATTTTGTGGAGCAAAAGGTGCTCTTGGAAGATTGTACGTTGTGAATACTCAGTAAATGAAATTGGGAGACCAGTCTCCTTGACTATTGAGTGGATGGAGCAATAGTGCTCAAATAACATTTGTAAAATTGAGAGCTTTAAGCTCATATTGTTAATGGGTAATTTTGTTGATTTTTCTGAGTTTTCCAACCTTGTATCTAAGCTAACGAGCTAGTTGTGTATCTGAAATCTTGTTCTGTCGCTGAGCGACTTCTTTGTTAAAACTTAGCAAATGACAAAAAAAGATAAAAGAAAAAAAAAAAAAAAAAGAAAACAAGCGGAAAAGAAATATAGCTCTGATTTTAAAATTTTAAATTCATCTTCTGATTGCCTCATATGGACCAATTCATGCCCGCACCTTCTTTCACCTCTGACCACCACGGTATCCCCGTAATAATAATAATAATAATAATAATAATAATAATAATAATAATAATAATAATAATAATAATAATAATAATAATAATAATAATAATAGTTTTACGTCCCAGTAACTAGACCTGCTTTTACGGATTTTGTAGATGCTGAGGTACCAGGATATTATCCCGCATTTACGGACACGAGGCTAGTATATTTGAACACTTTCAAATACCACCATACTGATCCAATGTTCAATTTGGCAACTTGGACTCAGAAAGCCAGTACTCTACCACCTAAAACACTTACCCCGGTTGTTCCGCCGACATCTTCCTATACACTACATTGGTGGTAGTTGGGACTTATGACCGGACTTAGGTTTAGGGTGGAATCAGGTTCGGATAATAATAATAATAATAATAATAATAATAATAATAATAATAATAATAATAATAACGCCGTTGATCCCAAACTTTTATCTACATAAAATCAAAGACTCCAAAATAACAGAAGAATGGTAAGACCAACCTGCAGAGAATTTGGAGAAATTTCAAACTGAAATCATCAAAACGGAGAAAGATCTCATCCCTCTACACAAGAAACCAAAACACCCTTGGTGGAATCAAGAATGTGAGAGCGCACTAGAAGAAAGGAAAAAGGCATTTCAAAACTACAATAGCAACAAATCAGAATAAACTCAGAAGAAATTTTTCGAAGTTCGAAAACAAGCATCTAAGATTCTAAGACAAAATAAATGGAAATCCGTCAACGATCAACTGAAGTCAATTGAAGACGATTTCAAAAATTACGACACACACGATTTTCACCAGACCTTCGCGAATCAAATTAATGGGGTTTCTCCACAGAACCTTAGCTTTCGGAAATAAGGTGGTAAACTGGCCTTAATAATAAATAAAATTGCCAGAAACTAGCCACTTACTCTTCACAGCTTTTAAATTGCCCAGAACTTGCAGAGAGATTCACGAAAATACAGCCAGAAATCACAGTAAAAATTTGTCACCAAGAACACAAGAAGAAATTTCTTCACACACCAAGAAACTTAAAAACGACAAAGCATCAGGGGAAGACGGAATTGTAG
Organism: Anabrus simplex; assembly: GCF_040414725.1. Taxonomy (NCBI): domain Eukaryota; kingdom Metazoa; phylum Arthropoda; class Insecta; order Orthoptera; family Tettigoniidae; genus Anabrus; species Anabrus simplex. The sequence continues at coordinate 193,642,903 of NC_090267.1, read as the reverse complement.
CTGAACTTTTGAAAAATTTAGTCCCAAATTCACTCAAAGAAATTAGACAAATAATTCAAAACAATAGGCAAACTGAAAAGCTCCCGGATGATTGGAAGATTGCTCTAATCCACCCACTACATAAAATAGGTGACAAATCAGATATAAATAGTTATAGAGGGATCTCTCTTGTATCTGTCACCTACAAAATTTTGTCATCATGTCTCTTGAAAAGAACGCAAACCCAATTAGAAGCCAAATTAGCTGAATATCAAGCGGGATTCAGACCAAATAGGTCATGCCCCGAACAAATTTTTAACCTGAAAACCATATTCAGAATGCGAGCTCTGAGACAAAAACACCTCGTTTGCACATTTGCAGATTTCAAAAAGGCTTACGATTCAATCGACATGCCCTCACTGTTCCAAATTCCAGAAGAGAGGGGACTAGATTCCAAAACTTGAGAACTTATAAAACAAACACTGATTGGCACGAAATTTATGGGGGAAATGTCAGTACCCTGCGACATTCAAACTGGCGTGAGACGTGGTGATGGATTCTCTCCTATTCTGTTCGACGATGTCCTAGAAAAGATTATGGAAGAATGGAAGAAATAACTCAAGATATGTAAGTTTTGGAAACCAATCCGACTGGGCTTTCCCAAAGATAACCCACATATATCTCGCTTTTGCAGATGATCTGGAAATACTCACAGATGATGAGGAGACTGCCGTTAAACAGGTTGAGATACTTAAAGAAAGTGCAGAAAAGGTGGGACTACAGATATCATTCGAGAAAACTAAATTCTTTTGTTCAAGTACAGATATCAAGAGACTGAGAATGTGGTAAAATTTACAGAGTCCCTTACTTTAAATACCTTGGAGAATTTATCGAACCGATAGGCCTTAAAAAGATCTCACAAACTCGTCTCCAAAAAATTAAAAGATTATTAGGGTTAGTCCAGAACATCTACAACAAAAAATCCATGTCAAGACATACAAAAATTCAGCACTACAACACAGTCATAAAACCAACACACTTACACAAGTGAAACATTGGCAGCACTCAACAGAAAGCAAGAACTTGAAGAAATCAAAAATGAAGAGAGGAAGGTCATTAGGAAAATCTGAGGAACAAGATACACCCAAGAAGGTTACAATCAATCAAAACAACAGAAAAGTTCTCAAACGTCGAAATTGACATTCGGAATAGACGAATGGAATTCTACGGTCATCTGACCAGATTACCAGAAAATCGATTGACAAAATAGATTATGTAACTTCGCTTAAGAACTCAACACCCTGGCTTAACGAACTTCGAAAGGATCTCAAAAACGCAAACATAAGTTGAACAGACATCCTAGAAGGAGACATCTTTAGACGCAAAGTAAACAAGTTACATGAGAACAACCACAACAAAACCAGTACAGAGCAAAGTGGTCGGAAGAACGTAAAGAAGAAGGATGAAAACCTATTGGAACAACAAGAAGAAGAACAGAAGAAATGAATGAGTTATTTGTTTAACGTTTTCCAATATTGGGAGAATTCAATAATAATAATAATAATAATAATAATAATAATAATAATAATAATAATAAATGATACAAGCCCAGATCCTTTACTGTAAGATAAAATGAGTGGAGTCCACTGTCAGGGGAGTACGCAGAAATTCTTTTTGGGAGGGGATATTAAATATTAAATTTTGAGGACGTCTATAAAATAATGTTGGGTGCATATTGTGAAATTAGAAGCACGAAATTAAAATGTTCAAAATAACAAAATTATTTAATTAAGACACAACACATTGGCAACAACTATGTCTTTCCGCAGAAACCGGCGTCACTAGTTTACTTCATAAGGCGTACTGTCTGGTGTCTGACTCTCTCCGACTGAAGTTCTGAATTCGTCATATCACAAATATTTTGCCAGTTCGTGTTATCCATTGTTCACGAAGCCCTGTGCTGTTGGTCATTCAACTTCCGGCTTAACTGTACCGTTTCTCCACAGGTCCACACTACCTCTCGGTCAACTCTGGCGGTAAAAGTAAAGGTAAAACACCTTCTCTTAAAGTGAAAAGACCACACAGATGTCTTATAATACCCTTTTCATCTTCTGTTAGTGACGTATGGATACCTGCGAATTCTTAATGGAAGCATCAGCACATTTTTGGCAAATTTGTTCAAATTAAAACCAAAACAATGAGTCACCTAAAATCTTAGTTTACATGGTTGCTACAATTAATTACAAGTTCTAAACTTCAAAATGTCGGGGGGGGGGGGAGGGATTTATCCCCCCTCTCTGCGTACGCCCCTGTCCACTGTGTCTTCAGGTATGGGCTAGAACAAGTTTGTTACTTTCATTGTTACGTCTCAGCCTCATCCTTTGCTTGGTTAATGTAGAATCGACTGAGGTATGAGCGATGTTTTCAACACCATTCCTTGCGTAACCCGTACCTGGGTTGCTCATGGGGTCACCGGGCAAGTTGACCGTGCGGTTAGAGGCGCGCGGCTGTGAGCTAGCATCCGGGAGATAGTGGGTTCGAAGCCCATTGTCGGCAGCCTTGAAGATGGTTTTCCGTGGTTTCCAATTTTCACACCAGGCAAATGCTGGAGCTGTACCTTAATTAAGGCCACGGCCGCTTCCTTCCCATTCCTAGGCCGGTCCTATCCCATCGTCGCCGTAAGATCTATCTGTGTCGGTGCGACGTAAAACAAATAGCAAAAAAAAAAAAAAAAAAAAAAAAAAAAAAAAAGCTCATGGGGTCAGTTAGTGTATGGGCAATAGCACCTTTTATTTGGCGAGGAAAGGAACTAGGTCACTCCTCTTTTCCCTGTCCACCTCTTCTGTGCTGTTTTGGCTATTTCCAGTTGAAGATCCGACCAGCTTTCGGCATAGGGCGTACATTAATATTCAGTAATGGCGTACTCAAGAATACGTAAACATTACTGTATATACAAATATAAATCTCCAATATGTTTTCCTGTTAGCGACTTCAGGGGAGTGCAAACGGTTGGATCAGTAAAAACCTTGAATTTTAGTTTTTATGGAAAATTATTATTTAGGGTTCCTTCTTTCATTTTATGTATGCTTCATTGATTTTGGTTGACTGTAACTTTTTAAATTTTTGGAAGCAGTTTAATTTAGAAGTTATGGAACTACAAATTATGTCTTTATTAGCTTTACGAGGTTCCATTTCATTACTGAGAAATCATTGCTACGTGATAAAACCCTTATAGTTTAAAAGCATTGTGAGAATAATGTAACCAAAAATATTATTGTAAACCAAAATTATAATTTCATTTCTTCGTTATGCTTTGTCCATTGCGGCAACCTTTGACTGAGGGAAATTTTGTAAATAAAATTAATACATTTTAAAAACATATTTTGCTGCACACGTCATTTCTCCAGATTTAGTGAGCACTTGTTCAATTAAGACAAGATATCTCCGGAACTATTTTTCTCTAAAAGGTGGTAATTTATGCCGCATAAGTTGGCTACATTGGTTGCTATGATATTACATTAGCACGTGGTAAGAAGCATCGTAGAATCCATGTCTTGTAAGTGGCATTGCACTTTAAAGTGTAATTTCCGAGAAACAAAATTTTTGCGAATTTTTCGCATTGTTTCAGAAATTACATAACGTAGAGTCCTGAAATATTTGCCTCTTATTTACCTCATTATTGTTTGTACATGGATCTACAATGGCAGAGATACCAAACAGAATTTAATCATACATACGGTATTAAAAATACATTCAAACATTTTAGGACTTGATTTAAAAGTCCATATCTTAATTTTTAATACAGGTAGAACCAAGAAAGTAGATCAATAAATGTAGTAGATATGAATCTACATCTTATCAAAATGTCTTTCTATTACCTTGGACAGTTCCTGATAAACCGAGGTGTAAATTTGTTATATTTAACTATATCAGAATAGGTCTTTGATACTCCCCTTAAGCTATTTAGGATTGTTCTAGAACTATAACTACTACACTTACTCCTCAAGAGGCTCTGTTACATACGAGGGTTGAGGCAAAAGTCATGGCAAGTACCTTTTTCGCACGAATGGGCGATCTACCAGACAAATTGAAATATACAGGTGGGCGTGGGGAGCGTAAGGAGCTGTGGTATGTATGAATAGCGCCGACAAGGTGTAAGATACAAAGCGAGGAAACTGTCAGTCATGACATCCTTGTGCTACATAATATTCATTCTCAAAGGGTACAGTGACCTTTAAGATAAGCCCTCAACGTAGTCCCCTAGATTATCCACAACACGTTGCCAACGATAAAGGAGACGTCGGACACCAGTCGACTTACCGTGTGTGAATTTGGCAATCTCATGTTTCACTGCGTTGACAATGTCCCCTCGCGTCCCAAACCGTTTCCCACACATTCGTCCTTTTACTTTTAGGATAATGTCAAAATCGTCCAAAGTCAGGTCCGGTGAGTATGGCGGGTGTTCCTGTACTTCCCATGCTGTTTTTGCCTCGTCACATCCATTCTGTACGGAGTCTGACTCTCTACTGAAGTCCCATCGCCCTGTGCGTAGTGCCTGTTCAACACTCCGCCATCTCACGCTGTGTCCATGTACCATGAGTGTCATGCTTTCCAGGATAAATGACCATTGTTTGGTAACACCGTGAAAAGATGTCCGACTCATTGGCTGAACGGTCAGCGTACTGGCCTTCGATTCAGAGGGTCCCGGGTTCGATTCCCGGCCGGGTCGCGGATTTTAACCTTAATTGGTTAATTTAAATGACACGGGGGCTGGGTGTATGTGTTGTCTTCATCATCATTTCATCCTCATCACGATGAGCAGGTCGCCTACGGGAGTCAAATAGGAAGACCTGCACCTGGCAAGCCGAACCCGTCCTGGAATATCCCGGCACTAAAAGCCATACGACATTTCATTTCACCGTGAAAAGATGAGGAGAATCCAAGTCTAATAGAGATCATTTATTTATCATATGGCTTTTTGTGCCGGGATTGTCCGGGGCATGTTAGACTCGTCTGGCGCACATCTTTCTATTTGACACCCATTGGTGACCTGCGAATCCGGATGTGGGATGATGCTATCAGGTAGGGAGAGGGCGAAACCTGGTGTCGACACATAACCTACTCCTGTCTTCTAACACCAGCGTCTGCTCAAGGCTTAACGTCCTCATCAGACAGACGAATCACCATCAGCAGGGTCATATGCTCTCACTCCATAAGAACAGTGAGGAGAGGTCTGGATTTGAATCCAGGCTGTTGGCACGCAATCTAGTGATTTTAAATTTATACCACCATCTCTCCTACCGTGCCGGCGAACGTTCTGATGGTGATTTTTTCCACCAACAGAACTCGGACAGACTCGGTCAGACCATAATAGACTTCACCCCTTAACGATCATGACCACCAGTGGTAGACATGAACGCTGGTATTTGAATAGAAGGCAAACTAAGATTAAAATAACTAGAGGACGCGAGCTGCTCCACAGCATTCGTTATATATAGGTCAGATAACTCGTCTTGGTATGCCTGTCGTAGTTATTTTGTTTTGCCCGCCGTTTTCAATGGTTTTGTGAACATTTAATAAGAAGTGTGTTATGCTATGCCGCAGTTCGCAGTCAGAATTATCCATTCTGAGGTCATCATACCGTCTCTTTGGTAAAAATCCATTCATTACGGTATAGTTAACAGTTGTTGTATTGTTATTGATTATTGTCGCTCCTCATATTGAAATATTGCATTGTTGGCTACAGTCGTGAACAAAGGGTGTAGTGTAGTCAAGTAAATATAAATAAAAATCAGCTGACCTTGTATTCCATTCATTTGTACTTCTGAGTAGGTAGTTAAAGTATCCGTAATTTATATATCGCTCCCTCGATCTTTCAGTATTTATGAGCAGTTAGCTAATAATAATAAAGTTCATATATCCCAGTAATTGCAGTTCAAGTCCCTGGAGTAGTAGTAGTTTTGATAAAAATATTTGAGAAATTACTGTAGACAACCTCGTATTTTTCAGTAGGCCTAATTAAGGACACTTTTATTCTCCGTCCCGTGGAGTAGGGAAAATAATAGTAATCCACCAGCTGTAATAATCACATAACCACATTTCAGTAGAATTGTAGTGAAGATAAGGTATAATATATTAGATAATATCTTGCCAGTTATATTCGTGTTTTTCTTCGTGTACGGCAATCCTTTCGATACTTAAGCATTTAACCAAACGCAGTGTAATGTAGTGTAGATACATTGTAGTATAGATACAGTACATTTAGATAGTGCCGTATCCTGCCTGCTATATTCGTGTGTTATTTTTCGTGTGTATCTATTAGACCGTACTAATAATAATTTGTCTAAGCATTTAGCTTCGTTGGTAATCTTTGAGTACAGTAGTTCTTGCAAATTTCATTTCTGTTGTGCTTAGTTTAGTGACATACGGTTCGGTACCGGTATCGTAATTAGGATACGTCTGAAAGTAGTTTAAAATTACTGTAATGTACAGTAGTATACGAGTAATATCCTATTAGAATTTAGTGTGATTATTTTATTATTGTAAAATATTTGTGTAGTACTGGTGTAGTAGAGGTATCCGTAGAAACTCTTACTAAAATACTGTTGTTGTAATTAGAATAGGCTAAATTGCAGTTTGGAATTGTGTAGTTCTTGTCTAGGCTATTACTTATTCAGTAATTAACAGCAGTTTTTATCCTGTCAGGGGTTGTAGGATAAAAAAAATAGAGCACGACTAAGTAATATTGTAGTGTAGTCGTATATTAATTACCTTATTGTTGTGTACTATCCCAGACCATAATCCCTCCGTTCAAACGATCTCTTCGACAATCTGAAATTCCTCCTAACTTATGTAGATTAATTGAAGCATTTCTTACAAAGAACACAATTCAAGTGGAAGCTGATAATAAGAAATCAAAACCCATCGAAATTAAGTGTGGCGTAGCTCAAGGGTCCCCTATCTCACCACTGCTGTTCAATTTAGCAATCAATACTGTAATACAAAATCTCACCGACCATGACATATGCCAACGTTATGGCTATACTTTATCTGATGATCTACCGCCGTTATCCTCATTTGCTTTCGCAGATGACCTAGTCATACTCAGCAAAACTGAAAATGATGCTACTACCTTGTTAAATTTAGCTGAAAGCAGCTTTGCAGAAATTGGTTTACATATCCATCCTCATAAAAGCAAATCTATAATCCTGACGAAAGGAAAATTAACTGAAGGAAACGTCACTACACTTGAGGGATCAACAATCCCATCGATAAAAACATACAATGAACGAATCAAGTATTTAGGAATTGACTTCAACAGTGAAATTTCTCTTGACAGACATAAACTAATAAGCACAATAACTTCTGACTTAAATAATCTGGTAAAAACAAAGCTTCTAAAACCAGAGCAAAAGATCAAGATTATTAACGAGTTTGTTTGGCCGGGTTTGATCTATCCTCTACAATGTGCCCCTCTGACACAACTATCAAACACTTTTCTTAAAGATCTGGACAAAATTATAAGAAGTTCTGTAAAAGAAATAATGATGCTACCAGATGATACTCCAAATTCGATGCTGTATAGTGCAAGGAAGGTCAGAGGGATGGGAATAATTTGCGCAGAATGGGAAGCAAATATACAGCATTACAATATTTGTAATCGCTTACTCCATGTTCAGGACGTTCATCTACCATACGTAAGGAAGTTACCTGAAGAACAAGATATGGCACTCCACAGACTTGACATAAAAAAAGAAAGTCTTCCTTCAAAGACTGACGGAAGAAAACTACGTGAAATTATGATAAATCGATCTTTTCAGTCGTGGTGCCAGCTACCACATAAAGGAAAAGGAGTAGTGTTATATTCAGACTGCCCGAAAGCAAACTCCTGGATGACTCGTAAATCACCTCTGTCCTCTTCTGAATACATAAACGCAGTGAAGATGACATGCAACCTCACCGCAGTCAGGTCGGTTCCCGGTAGGTCATTCAACACAACCCGTTGCCGCCAAAATGGCTGCAACGAGACAGAAACCCTTGGATATGTGTTGGGATTCTGCCGGAGTACTGAGCTAATGCGCAACCGTCGCCACCATCGTGTAAGAACGTCGATTGCTCAAGGCTTGAGACAGCGTGGATGGGAGGTGCACGAGGAGGTTCACTGCATCTCTACCGATGACTCTAATCGGAGGGCGGACATCGTAGCCATCAACAGAGTGGACATGAAAGCGATGGTCTTAGATCCCACCATTCGCTTTGAAAGAGACCTTAATCAGGCACGGGATGTGGACCTAGAAAAGCAAGCTATTTATGTTCCATGCTTGCCTTACCTTTCATCTAAGTATAAAATACCTATTGATCGGTGGATTGTCACAGGCCTGCTTTTCGGAGCAAGAGGCACCCTCCCTAGTCAGACATCGAACTTCCTACAAAATTTGAAAGTTCCATTCTGCGAGCTTGAAAACATAGTAATACAGATACTGAGGGACTCGCTGCAAATCATTCATTTCCACCTATACCTGAGAACGTGAGTTACATTCCTCCCCAACTAACCCTGGAAAAAGAAGATAACAGCATTAACGATTAAATGTTCATCTTTTGATATTTTTAAACCATTGAAATTGAAACTGTATTACGGATTCAAATGGTCACCCTCATTGGAGGACGGATGATTTATTTCTTTAATAAATCTCTCCCTCTTTTTGCAAATAAGTAATTTTATTTTTAATTTCATTTTTTCCCCGTAAAGAATGGCTAAGGAGCGCGAGTGTACTTACTGTGGGTGTAGCGAGGCATTGAGGGATATGAGGGAAGAGTTGGAAAGTTTGAGGGAGATAATTAGGATTCTCACAGAAGACAGGAAGGAAGATAGGATTCCCTCAAACAATGTACAGGTTACAGTAGGTGTACAAGAGGGAGGGGAAGGAAAGGGAGGAGTTGTAGAAGACAGGTGGTCTAATGTTCTAAGGGGAAGGAGATTGCAGGCTAAGGGCTATATTCAGGATCAGAATTCAGGACAGGTGTCTGTGCGAAATCGGTAAGAGTCACTCCAAGTAGAACAACAAAGGGAAGATGAGGGATAGGTAACTGTGCGTGAGATGTGTGGAAGTAGGAGGAAGGGAAAAGGTAGGAAAGGAAAACGTAGAGTAGAGGATAGGAAAATACAGGTGGAACAGGGTCATGGGAAGGAGAAAAGGGAGGAGGAAGTAGCTTCTGCAGCTATCATGAAAGATAGGGCTGACCAGGAGGGGAGGGGATCAAATGAGGTGGGTAGGGTTGAGGCTCTGGTCATGGGGGATTCCATCGTTAGACACGTGGGGAAAGTGTGTGGAGGAAAGGGTACCAGGGTAGAGTGTTATCCAGGAATTAGGTTGTGGCAGATGTTGAGGAAAGTAGAAGAGAGGGAGGAGGGGAAGGAGAAGGTGGTAGTGTTTCACGTTGGTACCAACAACATAAGGCAAGCTGATATAAGTACCAACATAGTTGGAGATGTGTGGGATCTGGTAAATGCAGCACGGGTGTTTAAGAAAGCGGAGATTGTTATTAGTGGAATACTGTGTAGAAGGGATACTATCTGGAGGGTGATTGGGGATTTAAATGAGACTATGGAGTGGGTATGTGGGAAACTGGGAGTGAAATTTCTAGATCCTAATGGGTGGGTAGGAGATATGGATCTTCGCTCAGATGGCCTTCATTTAAACCGCAGTGGTACGTATAAGTTAGGAAATTTGTTTGGGAGGGTAATAGGGAGGTACATTCAGGTAAACGGGATGGCCTAGGGAGCGGTGATAAGGGAACAGGGAACTGGAAATCAAGTGGGGATGACATAAAATTGTTAGTGTTGAACTGTAAAAGTATTGTAAGGAAAGGAATAGAATTAAGTAATTTAATAGATATATATTTACCAGATATTGTAATAAGAGTTGAATCATGGCTGAGAAATGATATAATGGATGCAGAAATTTTCTCACGGCACTGGAGTGTGTATTGTAGAGATAGTATAGGAAGGGTGGGAGGGGGAGTGTTCATTCTGGTGAAAGAAGAATTTGTAAGCTACGAAAAAGTTAAAGATGAGACACATGGAATTCTAGGTGTAAGGCTCATTTCTAAAGATAATAGGCAACTTGATATATTTGGAGTGTACAGATCGGGAAAGGGTAGCACTGGCGCGGATTCGGAATTATTTGATAGGATAGTCAGCTATGTGGGAAACGACATGGAAAGAAATGTGATTGTAGCGGTAGATCTGAATTTGCCAGATGTCAATTGGGAAGGAAATGCGAACGACAGGAAGCATGACCAACAAATGGCAAATAAGTTAATATGGGAAGGACAGCTGATTCAGAAAGTGATAGAACCAACCAGAGGGAAAAATATCCTGGATGTCGTGCTGATAAAACCAGATGAGCTCTATAGGGAAACTGAAGTAATAGATGGTATTAGTGATCATGAAGCTGTTTTTGCGGTAGTTAAAAATAAATGTGATAGAAAGGAAGGTCTTAAAAGTAGGACTGTTAGGCAGTACCATATGGCTGATAAAGCAGGCATGAGGCAGTTTCTAAAAAGTAATTATGATCGGTGGAAAACGGTAAATAAAAATGTAAACAGACTCTGGGATGGGTTTAAAGAAATTGTTGAGGAATGCGAAAACAGGTTTGTACCATTAAGGGTGGTAAGGAATGGTAAAGACCCACCTTATTATAATAGAGAAATAAAGAGACTAAGAAGGAGGTGCAGGTTGGAAAGAAATAGAGTTAGAAATGGCTGTGGAAGTAAGGAGAAATTGAAGAAACTTACTAGAAAATAATCTAGCAAAGAAGGCAGCTAAGGATAACATGATGGCAAGCATAATTGGCAGTCATACGAATTTTAGTGAAAAATGGAAGGGTATGTATAGGTATTTTAAGGCAGAAACAGGTTACAAGAAGGACATTCCAGGAATAATTGATGAACAAGGGGAGTGTGTATGTGAGGATCTTCAAAAGGCAGAAGTATTCAGTCAGCAGTATGTAAAGATTGTTGGTTACAAGGAAAATGTCGAGATAGAGGAGGAGACTAAGGCCAAAGAAGTAATAAAATTTACATATGATAACAATGACATTTACAATAAGATACAAAAGTTGAAAACTAGAAAAGCAGCGGGAACTGATAAGGTTTCGGGGGATATACAACAGACAATGGGTTGGGATATAGTACCATATCTGAAGTACTTGTTTGATTATTGTTTGCATGAAGGAACTTTACCAATTGAATGGAGAGTTGCTATAGTAGCCCCTGTATATAAAGGAAAGGGTGATAGACATAAAGCTGAAAATTACATGCCAGTCAGTTTGACATGCATTGTATGTAAGCTTTGGTAAAACATTCTTTCTGATTATATAAGACATGTTTGCAAAATAAATAACTGGTTTGATAGAAGGCAGTTTGGGTTTAGGAAAGGTTATTCCACTGAAGCCCAACTTGTAGGATTCCAGCAAGATATAGCAGATATCCTGGATTCAGGAGGTCAATTGGACTGTATCGCGATTGACCTGTCTAAGGCATTTGATAGGCTAGATCATGGGAGACTACTGGCAAAAATGAGTGCAATTGGACTAGACAAAAGAGTGGCTGAATGGGTTGCTATATTTCTAGAAAATAGATCTCAGAGAATTAGGGTAGGTGAAGCTTTATCTGACCCTGTAAAAATTAAGAGGGGAATTCCTCAAGGCAGTATTATTGGACCTTTATGTTTTCTTATATATATAAATGATATGAGTAAAGGAGTGGAATCGGAGGTAAGGCTTTTTGCGGATGATGTTATTCTCTATAGAGTGATAAATAAGTTACAAGATTGTGAGAAACTGCAACGTGACCTCGAAAATGTTGTGAGATGGACAGCAGGCAATGGTATGTTGATAAACGGGGTTAAAAGTCAGGTGGTGAGTTTCACAAATAGGAAAAGTCCTCTCAGTTTTAATTACTGCGTTGATGGGGTGAAAGTTCCTTTTGGGGATCATTGTAAGTATCTAGGTGTTAATATAAGGAAAGATCTTCATTGGGGTAATCACATAAATGGGATTGTAAATAAAGGGTACAGATCTCTGCAGATGGTTATGAGGGTGTTTAGGGGTTGTAGTAAGGATGTAAAGGAGAGGGCATATAAGTCTCTGGTAAGACCCCAACTTGAGTATGGTTCCAGTGTATGGGACCCTCGCCAGGATTACCTGATTCAAGAACTGGAAGAAATCCAAAGAAAAGCAGCTCGATTTGTTCTGGGTGATTTCCGACAAAAGAGTAGCGGTACAAAAATGTTGCAATGTTTGGGTTGGGAAGAATTGAAAGAAAGAAGAAGAGCTGCTCGACTAAGTGGTATGTTCCGAGCTGTCAGCGGAGAGTTGGCGTGGAATGACATTAGTAGACGAATAAGTTTGAATGGCGTTTATAAAAGTAGGAAAGATCACAATATGAAGATAAAGTTGGAATTCAAGAGGACAAACTGGGGCAAATATTCATTTATAGGAAGGGGAGTTAGGGATTGGAATAACTTACCAAGGGAGACGTTCAATAAATTTCCTATTTCTTTGAAATCACTTAGGAAAAGGCTAGGAAAGCAACAGATAGGGAATCTGCCACCTGGGCGACTGCCCTAAATGCAGATCAGTATTGATTGATTGATTTTTATCCTGCAGTTCTTGATATAAAGCTTCATATTCTGTCGTAGAAGGCAATGGTATTTTTAATCGCAGTTTTTCTATATATAGCGGTTGCCTTGTGAGCTCGTAGGTTAGTCTCGAAGGAGAGGTTTCCGCCAGGCAGAAAAGATTAAGATAACATGACTTTCACTTTTTCTACTGTAGCTAGGTTATCCTTCTATAGGTGTTCCCAGATAAGGTCTAAGGCGTATGTCATGATGGGGTCTGTTTGTACGTAGACATATTTTCTCTTAGCAGCATGTACGTTATTAGGGACGCTCTGCCATCTCTTGAATATATTTGGAAGCTAGGAAAGTTTATAAAATCAAAGAGTATCTAGCAGGGAATAGTATTCTTCCGTGATCAGAGGAAGTGTATATTCTCTGGCTTGACAGATACTAATCAAACATGGCTTCATGCAATGACATTACTTAGGAAGTAAATCACATATATCAGAATATTAATGAAAGTGTTAGTCGCTTAGGAACCTGCTAAATACAGAATGTATTGCGGGTTAGGGTAAGCCCTCGCCCGCAATTAGGCTGATGACACACGGAGCGGTTTTGCCGAGTCGGCAGCCGCGTTGGCCGCCGTCTGTGATTGATACACAGAGCGGTTTTTGCCGACTGTGACGAAACCACTGCCTGCTCGATCTGCACCTAAAATTACTGCTTATAAGCAGTCATCGGGTGCGTATCGAGCTGGCAGTGGACAAAACACATTAGCGTGCGCGACGTTAGGTGAGGAAGTTAGCTAACATTATATAAAATAAATTATTGTTCTTATTCCAACAGTCTACTTACTCTATATGTCCTTTTACGTGTATATTATTGAATTTCAAAGATACTTCATGATATCTAATACACCAATGATGCAATCGCCGCGTAAGTTCAGCCACGGCCGACTGGATCTATCGCTAGAGCGACGCATCAAGTCGGTCGTGATTCAGCTGAATGTGTTAAATCAATGGCGCCAGAGCGCGCGCAAAGTCTTCAAAACGCTCGCTGCACCGCCAGCTAAACGACAGGCTGAGTCGGCAAATCTGCCGCCTGTCGGCGAGCACCGCTGTGCCTGTTTCATCCCATCTGATACAATAGAAAGATGCACCGACTCGGCTGCCGACTCGGCAAAAACCGCTCCGTGTGTCATCAGCCTTATTGGAGTGATCATTTAATGATTTAATTTTACGATGACTCAAAGTTGGCTAAACTTAGACACCTATCAATGTCCCATGTTTAACCGGCAGGTAATTCCAGAGAGAATAAAAGAAAATTGAAGCAAAACGGCCCAGTAGAATGGACGGACGGATTTCCCAAAGCTGTTTTAGTGAACTCTTTTAATATACAGATTACAATATTCCTAAGTAGATGGGTTAGACGATTTGTTTCCAAAATTGATAAATTATTGAAAGAATGCATAGTGGAACAGGTAGATCATTTCAAGTACTGTACGCGAGAGGTGTATTCTGCCAGGATGGTAGCCCTCTTCTTCCTGGGCATTTTCTCAGTTTATTGGGATAGGTACGTGAGATGGATCTGGCCTAGTTTTACGGTCGGATGCTCTTCCTGACACCAACCCTATGTATAGGGATATACTCACTATTGCGTGTTTTTGTGCGTTGGTTATCAGGGTGGTGTGGTGTGTGTAGACGAAGAGAGGAGTATTAAGACGATCATGAACACCTAGTTACTAAGCCAGAGGTAAATAAATTTCGTGTGGCTATTTCTAGCCGAGTGCAGCCCTTGTAAGGCAGACCCTCCGATGAGGGTGGGCGTCATCTGCCATGTGTAAGTAACTGCGTGTTATTGTAGTGGAGGATAGTGTTATGTGTGGTGTGTGAGTTGCAGAGATGTTGGGAACAGAACAAACACCCAGCCCCCAGGCCATTGGAATTAACCAATGAAGGTTAAAATCCCCGACCCGGCCGGGAATGGAACCCGGGACCCTCTGAACCGAAGGCCAGTACGCTGACCATTCAGCCAACGAGTCGGACAAGCCAGAGTTATTAACCGTACACAGTTACAATCCTCAGCTGGGCGAGAAATCGCACTCATTGCCGTTTGAATCAAAGGCCAGTGCACTGAGCATTCAAGCAAAGAGCCGGACTTCCTACGATGGTAATATGCTAAGTGAAATCAAGGTGCAACAAAGTTAAGGCTAGCTCGCAGTTGCGATCAACGGTATTCTATAAGAAAGAAATGAGTTCTCGGACGAAACTATTTTTTTACAGTGATCTGTTTTCAGACCGACTTTGCTCTACGAAAGTGAAAGCTGAGTGGACTCAGGATATTGGTAAATTTGGAAGTAGTAGACATGAAAGTAGCGAGAATTATTACAGTTTTTGCTGAGCTGAGCTAGTGAACAGGCGTGCGTGGAACTATCCGGAAGTGCAGGAAATGCAGTATGGGCGTATCAGTGCGGAGCAGTATAGGAGTGTGATAGGGCGATGGCACAATCGGGTAAAGTGGATCAAGTCGGAGTGTAAATTAGGAGTTAATAAAGGAATAGGACTGACAGAACTGTTGATGGCGGCAGCTATAGTGGCTACTTTATTAGTCATCGGAGGCGTCGAGATGAACCCAGGCCCATGGACATGGGAGGACATGGAGAAAATCAAGGAAGTTGTCCGCGATGCTTCTCAGGCTGACCAAACCAAAGAAATGCTCGAAGCACAGTCCCAACAAATCAACGATATGAAGGACAGCATAACCAAAGATCTAACAGAAATAAAGGCGAAGATAAGAGAAGACAAGGAAGAAAGAGCTATAAAAAATCAGAGGATAAAGGCACTAGAGGAACAAGTACAGTTACTTCAATGGCGAGATAGCAGAAGAACGGAGGAGGAGAAGAGAAGAAATATTATTATTTACGGACTGGATGAAACGGAAGGAGAATCTAAGATGGAATTGATGAACTCAGTCTTTAAGATAACGAGAGAGAAATTAGGCATTGATTGTACTGAAAGGGAGATAGATGATTTGTATAGGTTGGGAAAGAATAGGGGAAGAAGACCTGTTAGAATTAAGTTTGTTTTCTTATTAATGGCAAGCCGAAGTTTGAATAGTGCGAAGAACTTGAAGGGCAGCAGAATTTGGATAAAAAGGGATATGGACAGAATAAGCCTCCAAGAGCAAAGAGTTCTACAATTCAACTTACGACAAGCAAGGACATCAAATCCACGGGCATTTATAAGAGGAAACCGCTTGCATGTGATAGGAGATACCTGGGCGAGAACGTGGACGGTCAGTGATCTGGGTGATATGTTCAAAGAACGTAGTAAGCAGTTTGGGTCATCAGCGGAAGTGCATGATGAAGGAGTGATGACACAAGGGATTCCAGAGAATTATTACAATGGGTACAATGACAGGCGGGTACTCGGAATGAGGTGATAAAGGCTAAGTTAGAAATAAACTCGATGGATGAAGCTATACGCATAAACTAGCTTTGGCATTGGGCCATGTGAGGCGAATGGAGGAGAATAGTTACCTTGGAGAATAATGGTCTGTGTTGTGGAGGGTAAGAGAAGTAGAGGGCGACCAAGACGACGATAGGTAGACTCAGTTTTTAATGATTTAATCATACGAGATGTGGAACTAACGAGGATACAAAGCCGGCTATAAATAGATGACTGTGGATGCGTTTAGTTAATTCACGGAGGCTAGCAGACTGAACGCTAAAAGGCATATTGTTGTTTGGGTTTGTTGGCTTGATTCAGCACTCCATGCCCCCTATCCTGTGATCATATTTTCATTTCTACCTAACTACTAAATCTACTTTAATCTGTTTGTCATATTCATGCCTTAGTCCTGTACATCCATGGGTGGAGTACTATAAACATGTTCCTTTAAGTGTCCCCACAAATAAAATTCTAGTGGATTAAGGTCCGGGAACGTTGAGGCCAGAACATTGGATCTCCACGATCAATCCATTTCCCTGGAAACGCTTCATTTAACCAGTTATGCACAGTCATTCCAAATGTGGCGGTGCACCATCATGCTGAAACCATAGCTGTCGCCGAACACCAAGTGGAATGTTTTCTAAAGCGTCAGACAAAGTATTGCCCAGAAACGTACGATAGCGGGGCGCATTCAACTTGTCCGGAAATAGGTAAGGGCCAAAAGCACTCCTCCCACGATTCCAGCCCACAGGTATATGCCAAAGCGTGAGTAGGTTGTGGTCAGACCAATAATGTCTCTTGTGATGGTTGGAAATACCTTCCCGAGTGAAGCTACATTCGCCACTCCATATCACATTCTTTATAAAATATTCGTTATTTTCAACGTGTTGCAAAAGCCATTCATAAAACTGTATTCTTTGAATGCGGTCTTCTGGCCGCTGGTGTTGAGTTAACTTGTAATGATATGGATGCAGTTTTTCGTCGTGCAACAAGTCAACAACTAGTGTTTGAGATACCTGGAGCTGCCTTGCAATATCACGGGTATTTCGCCGAGGTGATTGGTGAACGGCTTCAAGAATGTCGTTCTCTGTTTGTGGAGTACGTCCAGTACTTGGACGACCTCTGTCCACTACTTGTGGACGAAGATTACTCGTTTCCCGCAGGCATTGCTCAAGGCGACGAAAAACGTTCTTATCGGGATGGCGCCTTTGAGGATACCGTGCTGCATACTCACGAGCAGCAGCAGAAGCTTGGTTATCGGATGCACCCAACACTAAAAGCATATCGGCGTATTCGCCGTTTGTGTACTCCATCAGGAAGCCGCCCTGCATGCACTTGACAGGACCAGTTATGGTTGTGCACTGCGTGGTTAGTCGACTCGTGCATTCAGTTGAATGGATCACACTGTGATGTGTTCGACTATTGTCATGTGACAAAAGGATGTCATTCTTACAAACGCAGTTACACGACGGGAACTAGGGACTTGACGTCACACACACAAAGGAAGAAAGAAAAAATAACCTGACGGAGACTCGAGACGTAGCTCCATGGTGCATGTGGGTTTGATAACCCAGCTGGCTAATCAGTGAGCTACGACGGCGGGTACGGTAGAGCGGGATGATGCACGCTTCTCTATTACATTCCGATGCTCTGCAGAATGTGGCAGTGTTGCTAGCTTCTCGTTTTCAACTTGTTTTCCAACAGCACCAGATCCGATTTGACTATAGAAACTTTAGTCTTGCAATGGGATGAGGAATCGCATGCCGACCTCCAAGTCCGGCATTTTTTGTTCGCCCTGTATATCTATCTATCTATCTATCTATCTATCTATCTATCTATCTATCTATCTATCTATCTATAATAATAAAAAAGAAGTGTTTGTGTGAGTGTGCGCGGTACTCGGCCAAATTTACGGCACGCAGAGGTCTGACATTTTAAAATTAAGGGAATGGAAGCGGGTCCGACTGCACCTCGAAGCCGGATTTTTCATTTTCGCTTTTGTTGGGGGAGTTATGAATGAAAAACCGTCGGGAAACGTGTGTTGGGATTTGGCAATCCAATGTGCTGTCATCGGGGTTAAATGTATAGATTCTCTGTCGCTAGACAACGTATATAATATGTGTAATACAAGCAAATACCGTATAGAAAATACAGGAAACTTCCGGATATAACCTTGTTAAAATGGAAGACAATTTGCAAGTGGCGCTCGTAGTGGCGTGATCTGGAAACTCGCGCCGATTTCAAATATGAATGGACATTCATGTACGGAAATGGATAAATAAATTACGTCTACAGAGAAAGTGTTGTTAAGATATTAACTTCAAAGTTTCCGAACCAATTCTGGATACATTAAAGAAGAATTACTTAGGAGCTTATTATTTAAAGACTGAAATTAGACATATATTCAAGATATGAAATGCAGTGCTGTGAAAGGGCTTGAGTTTTCATTCATGTATGCCTCTTCTTTTTGCTTCGGAATTCCTACCTAACCGTTTTCGAATGTACGCTTGTTCAATCCTTTGTACACCTTGTCTATTCCCTCATTAAAAACAGTTGTATTATCGCATGAAGACACTTGTCAATAAACAGATCGGCACATCCCTGTCTCCCTTCCTCTTGAAAGGACTACGCCTTTTGGAAGGGGCGGTAGCATTTGATGTTAAATTTTTTGGGAAATTCTGTGATGGTACAGATAACGGATTTAATATGAGGAGAGAGATCAAAGAAAGAAAAGCATGAACATGATATCGATAGTTATGTTTTGAGGAATATTTACGTACAATTGGAGTAAGAATATAACATACCCTTCGTTGTATAGTCGAGAATTTGTAAAGTCGCTGACTTGGAAATTATCTGAACAGATCTTATAATTCCTATTCAAGCGTAACGTCCTTCTTTCTTAAATATCTTATCTCTGATATTTTGAAATTTATAATTCACACTTACAATAACACATCGGTATTGAAGGTCAGCTGCTGCACTATACAATAAAATAAGCTTATTATGTTTGAAGCTATTTAAAATATGGGTCGCCCAGCTCAGAAATTTAGAAAGCACTATAAAAATATCCTTGTCACTGGAAGAATATATATGTGAACACAATATCTGCTTACATTTCCTCGTCACGAAGGAAACGAAAGAAAGACCGCAAATTCATCTGCACTTCATAATAATTACAGCTAAACACAGCACATATTTTTCCGCTCATGGTGAGAGGAGATATAAGTGAATGACACACTTTATTATTACTGATTTTAACTTACTCCAAACGCATAAATAACACCAAAAACCTCACAAAGTAATGCACGCGCTCTTATGACAGGCTGTCCGTCGATATCTCGCAAACTGCCCTATATTATTTCTGCTGTATTTGATACAAGTCGAGGAGCCATTTTAAGTCTACCTTATAGAAAGCCATTTTCGGTCCCCTACACGAGGAGCCGTATTCAGTTCGCAATATACGTATTTGTGCGATGCCCAGCCAAATCTAAGGCACGAAGAGATCTGAAATGGTTACCATAGGCGTATTCTTAGATGATTCTTTATACAGGTAAAGGCCTGCTTTCATAAATGTTATTTATTGATATCAGTTTTAATCGTTTTCTTTTCTTTCTTTCTTTCTTTCTTTCTTTCTTTCTTTTTTCTTTCTTTATTTGAAAGGCCTATCTACCCGATATTCATTTCATTCACTTAAAATTTCGTTATATCAGCAATAAAACGTGAACCGTATTTTATTTCAACTAACTCAGTCTTATATTTTATTTAGAGGAAACATATACAGCAGTAACCTATGTACAGTAGATACTAATACTAATAAACGAGGAATAGGAATATATATGAAACAGTCAAGGTGCCATTTTAAGTCCATGGCATAGGAAGCTATTTTCGATCCCCGATACGAGGAGCCATATTCAGTCCGTGATATCCGGATGCGTTTGTCACTATGTATGTGTGCCATGTTTAGCCAAATGTACGTCTCACAGAGATTTCCGTTTTTTTAACGCAAGTGGGCACAGCATTTCACCGATCACGCATGGCTGTGTCAAAGAGCAATTCTTGCTCCAAGAAATGAAGCTGTCGATGCCATCAACAAACAACTTTTGAAAGAATTACCAGGTGTTCTGCACATTTACAAATCTATCGACACGGCATGTAGCCTAATACACATGAGGTTGTCATCAACACGACAGAGCGTTTGAACAACTTGGAGTCACCTGGAGTACCCTCGAATATCTTGGATGGGATATGGCACCGACTATCCCTCTCAGGAATATGTATCTTCCTTTCCTCTGCAATGGAACTCGATTCTCAGTCAGGAAACTGATGCCGAATATTATTGAAGTCACCATCATGACTGGACATTCCGCGGGCGAAGTAGCACTAATTCGTCGGATATACCGTTTCACTTTGGACGCCTGCAGTTCCCTGTTCGTTTGAATTTCACTGTGTGCACCAACAAAGCACAAGGGCAGTCTCTTAAAGTTGTAGGCACTACAATCTAAGCTATAAATAATTTTATTCACATTGAGTGAAATGGTAGTTTAGGGGAAGGCCTACAATTTAATTTTCAAAAATTTCTGTTATTAATTGTTCTATCGATAAATACCACATAACTAAAGTTATGTATAATTACATTTCCGATAATTTATATATTATATTTTTACCGTGCCGGTTAGGATAACAGAGATCTTCTTGTATTTCGATTTTTGTTGGGAAGTCCATATCAACGTCGAATCAGGTGAAAATGAGCAAATATAATTTAATGAAAATCGGTACGTAAAGTCTGAGAATAAGGTGCTACAATGTAGGTTATAAATAATTTTTATTCACGCTGGATGAAATGGTAGTTTAGGGGAATGTGCCTAAAACTTATTTTGTTAAATACCTACGTTATTGGTCCTATCTGAAACTATTACATACCGTAACAAAACCATTTATGTCTTATACACTTCACGAATTTAGACTTTTGTTACTTAGACCACATCAACGCCGAGCATTGCTACCATGGAAACATTGTTTAATTAGAGTATGTAAAATGGCGAAGGTTTTTGTCATGATTGTCTTAAGGTGTAAAACCGCGTGCTAGTCGGTCCATATCGACAAGAAGAACTGTGAAGATGATCATAAATTATGAGAAAAAATCGTAAAAGGAACGATCGCTTGAAGAAAAAGAAGAGAGGGAGTCATCAAAGAAGGAAGGACTGATTTTATATTAGATGTTCTAATATCCCAGAGTCGGAAGAAAACTAACTGTAAAGGCCTACAATATCAAAAGCTCATAAAACTGATCAAATATAATGTTACATTGACCATTCATTGTGTGATGTGATTTGTCTCTTCTGCTGCTCCTCGTCTCCAATAGATGGGACTGCTGCTACATCCAGAGTGAAACAGCATGGTTCAATATTGGCGGAAAGTAGCTGGGGAGTTAGATAACTTTGCACATTCTATATGATCGTCCCATAACGATGGGTACTACAGCTAATAAATAAATAAATAAATAAATAAATAAATAAATAAATAAATAAATAAATAAATAAATAAATAAATAAATAAATAAATAAATAAATAAATAAATAAATAAATAAATAAATAAATAAATAAATAAATAAATAAATGTAATAAGCTCTTAAAAGTAACAGACGGACTATTGTTAGTTGAGTCGTTTTCTGTCTCCGTTACTGCCGCTCATTCCCACTAGATGCAGAGATGTCTTGGTTGTACTGTGATGACTACATCTAACACTTCTCTCACAGTTCTATAAGATTTATTCAAGAACATAGAAATTCTGTCTTTAACATTTTTTCGTATCCCGATTCGGGTTACCAAGAAACTACTCTTCTGCCGACATAAGTCTTGAAAACAATACCGACAGGTTCAATGGCAGCCGTAAAATTTAATACAAGAAAAGTGGGACGCCATTAAAAATGAACTTCTATAGTACATTCCATTCCATTTCTAAGCTGTTCTATCATTTCAACTTGAGAGAGTTGATGCGAAGCCAGAGTTATTTTTCTTCACTATGCTTTCTCAAAGCTCTCTCTCGTCGCCAGCGCTTAAGATAGACCCCGGAGACACAGTTCAAGTATTTACTTTAAAACCACTGGAGTGCAGAGCTGTCTACGTCCTCACAGTGCATCCCGCTTAACATTAAACGATCTTTTCACTCAACGACTCGCATTTAATGAGTAAGGCTAAGAAATTGTCCAGGTGGATTGTGAGGTTTAGTACGATGTAACTATTGAGGCACGTGGGAGTAAGGTAGGGAGATAGATAGAGAGAGAGAGAGAGAGAGAGAGAGAGAGAGAGAGAGAGAGAAAGATGAAAGGAGAACGTGTGTAAGAGAAATGAACAGTACTTTGTGTACCAACTGGGGAGCCAAATTTAAAACAAACTGGTTCAAGAAATATAGTTCTCTATGCATGAAGAACACAAATAAATAAATAAATAAATAAATAAAATAAATAAATAAATAAATAAATAAATAAATAAATAAATAAATAAATAAATATTTAAAAATCAAGATTTGTGAGAGAAGTAAGTTTTATGCGCATTTCTTCAGAAAGTGCATGTTTGTAGATTGACGAAGGAAATTTTCTAATACATCACTGAACTAAAACCGACCACAACAAGGGTTGAGAAAACAAAAGAAGATATGCAGGAAGTTGGAATCAATCCAAAAGAAAGCGATCTGGAATAAAAGAATCTCGAATGAAGGTTGACAAATTCAAGGGGTTTCAGGAGAAAAAAAAAAGAAAAAAAAAACAAAAAACAAAAAAAAAAAAAAACTGAAGAGTGATAAGGGCCAAGCGCACCTTGTCAGAGAAAATAATGTGGAAGCTCAGCGAAAGAATGAAGACATCCTGGTACGAAAAGAAGAGACTAACCAGCAAACTGCTGTGTACAAAAGCAAAGACTTGTACAAACACGAACTTATTTCTAGTGATTCACCAGTTTACAAGTATTCATTAACTTTAAATCGCACTGAAACTAAAGGTTGTTCTCACTGTTGACCATGAACATTAACTATGCACATTATTTAAAAAACGATGCTTGTTAGTGGGAATGACTGTTGTCAGTTCCTGAGTGTGCTTTAAGTCACAATAATATTCTCGCTGCCAGAGCACAAATATTAAGGAAAGCCCTATCTTAAAGCATATGAAATCAAGAGTAAGGAATTAAGTCCTTCTGTACAATGTATGTATGTATGTATGTATGTATGTATGTATGTATGTATGTATGCGTATGTTTAGTCCTGAAGGCTGGTTGGATCCTCAGCAGTTCCGCCATCAGCTGTCATGTACGGCCTAGGCATCACTGAAGAGGCGTACCAGGGAAATGAGGAGCGAGGTAGTTTCCCGTTGCTTTCCTCTCCGAGCCAGAAGTTGCAATTACATATCAGTCTGCCAAGCCCACTGAAATGCATGAACCAACCGACCCTTGAGCAACATTTCCACACCATTCATAGCCGGGACTGGCTGCATAAGGAATTGCATTACTAGCATCACTCATACCTCAGTCACTTTCATTTTGTCAAAGCCAAGGATAAAGCTGAGACAGATGAATGAAAGTATGTATAATGGGGCATAAAATATATCACGAGTAAACTAAGTGCAAAGAAGAGTATAATGAGAGGGAGAAAGGGAATGGCTCCTTCCGAGGTTACGTTTGCACGTGCAGAGGTAAAACCTCGCGACCTGTGTCAGTCCACCTATCCAGACCACATTTTCAAATAGGGGATGCTCTACGTGGCTGGAGTACGGTGTAGACAGGTGTAGACGGCAATGTGTCTCAGCTCATCTTGCGGGTCAATTTATTCTGGACGGGCTGAGTGGCTCAGACGGTTACGGCGCTGGCCTTCTAACCCCAACTTGGCAGATTCGATCCTGGCTCAGTCCGGTGGTATTTGAAGGTGCTCAAGTACGACAGCCTCGTGTCGGTAGATTTGCTGGCACGTAAAAGAACTCCTGCGGGACTAAATTCCGGCACCTCGGCGTCTCCGAAGACCGTAAAAGTAGTTAGTGGGACGTAAAGTAAATGGCATTATTATTATTATTATTATTATTATTATTATTATTATTATTATTATTATTATTATTATTATTAATTTATTCTGAAAAATGGCATGACGTCATTATACAGCGCTGCACTCGGCTGCGTTGACTGTAGGTGTAGGCGCGTGGTGCGCAGTTCGATAAGGGCACCACAACACAAACCAACTCTTTCTTGTAGCCTACAGTAGGTTAAATTCGAAGAAGAAGAAGAAGAAGAAGAAGAAGAAGAAGATAAAATCATCACAGTAATTGACCTTTGAGTGACGACAGCGTTGGCATGAACATCCACCCAACAACGCTCACTTGGTTCAAGATCCAACAAAGAAGGTTGAAGGATTCCAACTGCCGCGTCAAACCTGGTCGAAGCTGAACCGAATTAGGACGGGTCAAGGGAGGTGTGGCTACATATTGAAGAAATGGGGTTTCCGTTCGTCTGCTGACTGCGACTGTGGAGCGGAGGAGCAGACAATGGAACACATCGTTAAGGAGTGCCCACTTCGAGCATTTAATGGTGATCTGAGGCTTCTACATCAAGTGACTCCGAGTGCTCTGGACTGGTTGTCAAATTTGGACATTTCCATCTGATATTTTTTTTGTGTACTTGTAAAGCCATACGATATATATATATATCACAGTAATCTTACGACCTCTGCTACTGAGTTACGCAAATTCCGTCCGGTGCCATTTAGTGGTCCGTGCATCAATTTCGTCACCCTTATTTCACTACCATTGAGCGGCGAAGGTAGAACTCAACTGGATGTTTTCTAAGGCTCATTAGTAAATTTAAGTGGACACGGAATGCACCACCAGAGGTATTTTAACATACCAACAGCGTTGATAGAACGTGCGAAAAATATTTTCCTACCCTTGGAAAACTGAAAACCTTGTCCGGAACTAAGCCCACGATCTTTAGACTAGGGCATATTAATTCTGATATAGAGGTAACTAGAGAGGTGTGGTATACTTATTTATTTAGAATGCCGCTATGTATAATAATTATCACGTCGCTGCAATATACACTATCGTCAGTCGTTTTACACATCGCTAAGTGTAATGATCTCATTTCGTTGTTCCCTCAGTATCGCATCTCCAACAAGACGACGCCACCTAGAGTGGTCTCAGTTCGTTTTTTCTTAGGTAGACCAGTGATCTTCTTTGCTTGATCGAGCCATCTACTTGCTGTTTTTCCATGAGGGGTTCTGGCTTTTACAAATATAAGGGCCAAGAGTATTGTCTTTTTCAATTCTGCCCTTCCTTCCTAAAAATGCGTTTAAGCAACTGGAGGTAGCTCCCACTCAATTTGCGGAAGAACTCATCAATAAGTCATTAGTCACTATTAATTCACTACGGTAATTTTTGGATCTCTATAACACACAGCTAATAACCAGTTGTCAGAATATCTCAATATTCTGGAAGTGGTTTCTGACATATCTGCTATTTATAGGTTAAAGAAAATAGGGGGCAGTGCAGATCCTTGAAAAGCTCTTTTGTGAGCTCATCTTGTTTTCCGTGAGAGCTTCGTTAATATTATTGAACTGCCAAAATAGTGCAGTGAAAAGAGTGACTTCGTCCTGGTTGGTAGGTTCCCAAAAATCATCGCTTTTGACTTTGAACTAATAACAATCAGGCCAGTTCTTCCTAGAAGAATATCACACTGCGACTAAAGTTGAAATAACGGATTATATAACGAATTAGTCACCCCTGGAGAAATCATTACAAGTGTCATTTAATACCGTGTAACACCGCCTCTGGACTTGATGGCCGTCTGGGTTAGGAAGTGAGTCCACAGGGTTGTGCAGGTACGCCGCATCTAGGTTAAGCCAATCGCTGAGGATTTGATCGCGCAATTTCACCAAATTGCGGGAATGCTGATGTTGGTGTTTTACCCCCTGTTCCAACATGTCCCACCATGTCCCACAAATTTTCAATGAGGTTCCACTCAGGTGATTTTGCAGGTCAATTGAAATATAATGGAGCAGGGGATTGTTCATAAAACCATTCGCATATACGTCCAGTCCGATGAAGTTTGCTGTTGTCATTTTGAAACATCGGGGTATCAATATCATACTAATCATGCAGATGTTGACTGAGAGGCAACTCCTGATCATCCAGAATGTTTACATAAACCTGCTGGTTAAAGTTAGTGGTCACGTCAGTGATCGGGCCCAATCTATAACACGAATAACATCTCCAAAACACCACAGACCTACCTCCGGCTTGAATCTGACATTGCACACTGAACCCTTGGAGGTCCATAAAGGATATCTATATTCCTTACCTATCAGCAATTAGCATGAGATCTGTTTCTCGGGTCGTTACCGGGTTCTTCGTCACTTGCTGAGGTAAAAGGCGGGTTTCAGTAATCCTAATCTATCTACTTAAATTAAAGATCAAAATTTGTGGTTTATAAAAAAATATTTTAATGACGAAAATTCAGAAATGAACATTATAATTCGAACTCATCTTGTCTAGTCAACGCAACAATAATTACAACGCAGAGGAGAGGTATACTGGTTTGAGAAGCTTTGACTTAACTGCCTGATGGGCATCCTTACCAGAAACCACTGTTACAAATTATGAGTGAAGAAAAGAATATCTGGACATCCTTAAATTAGGCTTCCATGTGAGACTACATGTATCATCATAATGATTCGTGATGGTCCAGCCCCGTAACACGAACTCTGGACTCTTGGTATAACTAAGGCAGTCCAATTGGTATGTGCCGCACAGTGGTTGTACGGCAAGGGCCCTTAATTGAATCGATGTGACCTGTGACTATGTCATGGACCGACATCTAACCTTCTAATTTACTTTAAAGTCATTGTGGATGATGAACGCAAGGAAAACGAAGCTATAATGCCATATGGCCTTAATCTAAGTGACTGAAGTTGATGACCCCATGACCATCCAAGTTTCTAATCTGAAGGCTAAACACAATTAATTTACATTGGTTGATGACCAAGGTTTCCAATTTACTAATCCCAGCACATATAATGCTCAATCAGTCAACGTCAAATAATACAACAACAACAATGCTCACAATACTTTGCGGCAGTAAAATCCATTAAATTCGGACATGTCCCCTTAAGCGTTACGTTAATAATTGAACTTTCCCAGCAAAATAAACTAAGATTTCCAGAATACTTCTTCAAGTTAATCACTTGGCTTTAAGTTATTTCACAAATATGGTTTCCACTGAGTTTAATAATTTAAATTCATTGAAATTATTTTTTATAAATCCTAATTAAAAACAAATTCTATCTCCGCGGACGAATGGTTTCTTTAACAGGTCCCTACTCAAATTTATTTACGTTTTATTTTATAATGTTTATCGTTGCTTGATATCGTGCAGCTAAATAATTACATATCATTTATTTCCAGTATTATATCTTGTTTCATGACATCACACCATAAGTTTAATCCAATACTAGCAATTATTAACACTTGGATAACCCTAATTATTAAGTACTAAAAATCTACATAAGTAACTCGACGTAAAATGCAAGCCAAATACTATGTCACATCCCATCATGACATTTACATAAGGCTTCCTACATCCCTCAAAATAAATCAATAACTACTACCAACACTCTATTTGTACACCCTGGAAATGGGTAAACTTCGCTCATTATAGTCTAACTTCCGTGCTTTCAAATATACGTTCAGATCTCGGTTAAATAAGTTAATATTACAGAATGCTATCTAATAACATACACGTTACACATGGATGAAAGTTTCAATTAGTTTCTTGCAAAATTACGAACTCCATTCTAAGGAACACGGTCTGATTTTCTAATACGTTGACAGACCACAAAAGGTATCGTTATCTCCCCCAGCGGCGACCTCTCCGATCAGTTGTCTAGCAGAATGAGCTACCCTCCGCCGTCATAGATTTGACTGAAAACACCTGTCATATATTCACGCTTAACTGGTCTCAAAAGAATGAAATCTACGATTTCGCTGATAAAATTACAAATACGACATTCCTGGCGCAAACAGATTGTGCACAAATATTTACTTTAAGATGTCATTAAAAATACACGTCACAAACTTACACTTCCATGGATTCCCTCACGATTTTGATCTCAAACATAATATAGATAACTTCCTCGGGTTCACGCAGAGTCTCCCGGCATTATTACAGGCTTCCAATCACCTGATTCACAAAATCCTACCTCAACTCACATCTTGACTAGACTTGAACCACTTGCTTCAAACACGACAAATCTCAATGACAAAAAGAATGGAATAATAATCCTTAGAATTCACAACGCATAACTACACTCAGTACTCTATTAATGAAACATCTTCGCATAATGTGGCCTTGTATTTCTGAACTGGACTTCACAAAAATGACTGACAAACTTTACTGTTATTTATTATCAGTCAGACACAGTTTAAACGGTCATAGAAATATCAGTCCCTTTGTGACAGGTATCCACCGATCTACATTGCTCAACACGACAGCGCGCCTACACCCGATTGAAAATGGGTAACCACGGATTTCTCGCACCACTTCCGTCATAATTCAAACAGAAAATGTTTACGTCAGATAAAACTCTTAACTTGACACCACAAATACATGAAATAAGCTCACGGAAATGACGATCTACCTTAGACGTTATATCGCTTCATAACCCTCAAATTGACTATTTACAACACATTACACGGCACTCGTAATATTTTATAAATATTATCCAAGCATGAACAAAAACAAATGACCTTTCGTCATATTTTCTGACATTTCACGAAACAAATGGGTGACCAAACTGCGTCATAAATACCCATTACAAAATATAAGTGCGACATCATAAAACAGATACATAGGCGGTGATAGAAGCAGTTCACCTACCTTAACTGCACGCCAGCTTCCATCTTATTAGCTCACCAGCAACCTTCCGGTTTTATTTTATTTCGCCATTTCAACACTTCTGGCTTCACATTTTATTCATATTTCTTTCCTGAAATAAAGGCACAAGAAAAAAGAAATTGCCTTCACTCGATATTTTCGCGTCCGAACATGAATACTGTCGACCGCACACGGATATTTTATGTTTTTCAGAACAATATTATTTGAATTTCACTAATACTACTGTGGCATTTAGTTGATCGTCTTTACATATGATTAACACTCTAACAGACAAAATCTGTCTCCACTTGGAGACAATACCCCAGCCACATCGGCAAAAATCTAAGTTTCTGCTGAACTTAGTCTATTACTCGCCGATCAATTTACCCAACAGTATGACCTTCTCTCATGAGCTCAAATGATTCAAATGCAGGGTGATTTCAAGATGGCGCATCCATTTATTTATAGTTTCCATCCACTCTCTTAGGCATTTTTCCTTGCCGCCAAGAAATTTTGCGTACATTCTCCGACTTTGTGAAAATGTATTTAAAGCAGTTTTTGCTGTGACCAAGTACTTACTAAATTGCTAGTGACACTGTTCATGAACGTTTAAAATTATCTCGTACCAAACTGACTGGTTAAATGACGTCCTTTGATAAGCACTATATTCTGATGACGTGGCGTAGGTTGAATAGACACGCGCGTCTTTCACGTAATTCTCTCAGAAACTGCTTAGCAATCTCAAATCTGTATTACTAAAGACAATTGTCTTACAGATAATTACAGGATACTCATTACATTAGGTTCACTGCTAATTCCTTTTAATAAATATAGTTATTTAACCAACACTTTATTGTGTATCCATCCACCTTCGACACGTGCGAGTGACGTCACATCTTATAGCGTGAGAAAGAAAGTGGCAACCTTTTTGCCTCGTGCCGCCTCTGCGAGATAAATGTAATATTCGAGCTTCTCATGATTAATATTGTGTCTCATGTGCTAACTTTAAGAGTCTAATTTCTTGGAACACAAAGGTCATGGGTTCAACACATCCAGGATGAAATACTTCATTTGGCCTTTGGTGCACTCAGTGACGTGGGTCATCAGAATACAGGCATAAATGTGATTCGTCAGACCACATTAGGTTCCGCTAGTCAGCTACTGTCCACGTCCGATGATCTCTAGCTCTTTGCAGACGCGCAGCCTGTGTGAGCAATGGCCTCTTACGAGGTGAGCGACTCAGAATGTTCATTGCATGCAGTACCGGTACTCGTCGCAGAGTTCTCTCGCTAATAGATTGGAATGTACCTTCATTCACTGACTGCAGCAATTTCTCTCGGGTTTGGAAGCGATTTTGATCTACAAGCCGTGAAAAGCGTCTTCGGTCCCTCTCAGTCAGGATCTTTTTCTGACCACAATTCTCACGTCGTTTTTCGTGGCCACGAGTAGTACACTAGTGTTGGTTACTGAGTAGGTGATTCGAAGCAGTATATACATTCATTCAAGTGTCCGAGTGAATCGATTCACAGGAACGGCGAGCTCACGGCACACGATTCAGCTGACTCGCAGCAGACAGTGCTGAGTGGCGCACTCACGAATCAGTGAGACACTATACACACACGGCTCACTAGCGGAACACTGGACATTGGTGGGGAGCCGAACTTCCGCTGCCGCGATACATACAGTGCCATGGCGCACTGAAAGAATCGTTCGCTATAACGGACTCTCGAGCTCAGCTCATTTGGAAATAATACTGACTAAATGATAGACGTATTTATTTGCAGTGTTAGAAAGGTAGTCGAAACATAATTCCAAAGTACCTAGCTTGCAAGTAGGTAGGCTATTACGTTTTTCTATTTACCGTATTAGTTTAAGCAATCCCTATTTTTATAATTAGTTGACATTTAACAATTAATTAAACCCAGTTCTCTAGCCTACCCGCCTGGCTGAGTGGCTCAGACGCTTGAGGCCTGGCCTTCTGACCCCAACTTGGCAGGTTCGATCGTGGCTCAGTCCGGTGGTATTTGAAGGTGCTAAAATACGTCAGCCTCGTGTCGGTAGATTTACTGCCACGTAAAAGAACTCCTTCGGGACTAAATTCTGGTACCTCGGCGTCTCCGAAATCGTAGAAGTAGTTAGTTGGAAGTCAAGCCAATAACATTATTATCTAGCTTACCCTATGGCTATGAGTCATACTCATGACCACTCGAAATTGTATGTTTTATATTCGGAAGAACTGCTCGGTATTCGTATGTCGCATTCTTGCACAAAACTTCAATAACCGAATCACGAGATCACCGGTGTATGCGGACAATGAGTAAGTGACCAGACAGATGCAATAGCTTAAATAAAAGGATGTTTAATCAGAATGCCAGTAGGCTACTGTACATCTCGGGTAGCTTATACAAAATATGAGGATTTAAAAATCCTCTGCTGATAGAAAAATAGATTTTCAATGACGATTGAGCTAGATGACCGTGCGTTTAGGATTGCATAGCTATGAACTTGCATTCTGGGGATGGTGGGCTAGAATCCTACCGTCGTCAGCCGTTAAGAAGGCTTTCCATGTTTTCCCATTTTCACATCAGGCAAATGCTGGTGCTGTACCTTAATTAAGGCCACGGCTACTTTCTTTCTACTGCAAGCCCTTTCCTATCACATCGTCACCGTAAGACCTATCTGTGTCGGTGCGACGTAAAGCAACATATTTGATTTACATTTAATATGTAGGCTACTTATGGTGGACACAGGTATTTTTACATTTAATTCTGTACATATACTGTAATAAAGTCGTGACTTTCAGAGAACTACGGAAAACCATAAGGTAGTGCATAAAATTTGAGGTATATAAATTATTATTATTATTATTATTATTATTATTATTATTATTATTATTATCATCATTATTATTATTAACTACGTAAGTTTTGTGCTGCAATAAGCGTGTATAGTATTAAACAAGTACCTATTTTCCAGGAATTTCAATTTTTAACTTATTTTCTATTATGTACTTACCGAGAATATAATGAAAATTTCCAAGTTCTTTGAAATCATTTAAGAAAAGCCTAAGCAAAGAATTAATAGGGAATCTCCCACCTGTGCGACAGTTCTAAGTGCAGATCATTGATGATTGTGTATACAAATATTTTTCATTTAACTCTCTATACTTATTTAATGGAGTTGTCACTGTCGAGGGAAGGTTTTATAACATCAAAACGTGATGCGAAGAAGTTGCTGTAGGAGGAACGAGAATCTGAAGGCTAGATGACGCATAGCACGGCTGACTTGATGCATCGCTGTAGCTAGCGCAGCGAGGGAACCAGTCGGTCGTGCGCATAGGAAAGCAGTTCATAGGATGAAGACCAGATGGCAGCAGCAAGCAGTGAATGTTGTTACACACTACACAAATGCAATAGGATCGATGACTTTAATGAGCCGTGAATTGGCTCAGTGTATCGATTCAGTAACTTGAACGGAATCAAATAAATCGAGTCAGTAAAATGAATCGAACATCCCATCACTATAGTACATCACTGCTTGTAGACACGTTGAAGAGTCCGCTGCGAAACACCAACAAATCCAGCAACTTCGCGCACTGTATGGCCATGCAGCCATACACGACTGCTTATTTTTGCCACTCTGTCACATCCTACCCATGTTGACGTACACTGTCCGCTTGAAACATCAGTGTCTCACTGATCGCTACTGC
The DNA here is from genome assembly GCF_040414725.1 of Anabrus simplex. Lineage (NCBI taxonomy): Eukaryota > Metazoa > Arthropoda > Insecta > Orthoptera > Tettigoniidae > Anabrus > Anabrus simplex. The sequence goes on along the minus strand of NC_090267.1, from coordinate 193,610,241 downwards.
CTTATGCCCACGTAGAAGCAGTGCGCGTGCAGTTGAGCACGGGACACGTTCGCCTTAACGACCATCTGTGAGTGCGCACTAGGGTGACTACATTCTTGTCCGGTGAGCTGTAATTTTAAAAGCGGAGATGAAAGAAGTTGTGAAGAAATGGAAAACTGAGCGAAATTAATTGATACGGTGTTAAAATCTTGTCATTAGATGTATTGATCAGTGCAAGAATGAAATCATCTATGACTATGAAAACTTTCGTAAAAAAATTATTCATGACACAAAGTAGTACCGGTATTTAACGCAAGTTAGAATTATGTTTTCATACCAGGCGGTGAGGTAAGAGAGGAGAGAGATGATAGGGAAGGCTCGTAAAGTCATGCACATTGTCAGATTAAGATTTTCAGTACGGTACGCGTGTGAAATTTTGAAACGAATAAGTTACAGAAGAATGAAAAACAAAAAAAACAAATTGAATTTGTTAAATAACCCTTTGGTTTGTGATGAGATGTTGAAATACGTGAAGCGGTACTGACTCTACATCCGCTCATTGAAGGCCAAGTAATGAAATAGAAGCCCACGAATATATAACCTGTAGATCTAGAAGAGACATATAATGATGTTTGATTCTACCGTTTATTATTTGAGTTTTTGAAGATGATTTGAATAAAGTTCAAGAATCAGACTACGGTAATAATCATAGCATATAAAAGAAAAGGAATTGCTTAGGAAAGAGCAAGTCTGTACTCTACATGATATTTCCCTCTTCACAATTTGTACAGTACACTTCCAGACGTAAAAAGTTATTGGCTGAAAATTTTCACGCCTACAGACACGACCAAAATGAAGGAACAGATTTTGATAAAGTCTTCTGGGTAATTAATACATGGAGATCTATTTATATCATTCCTTACAAGTTCTTCTAGAGGTTACTTTCTTAATAGAAGTACGGAAGTTAAATGTGAAGTATGTATACCTGTTTTGTATAATGTGTAAGACTAGACGCATATAAAGCTTGACTCTGATGCCTTCGTACAACAATCGACTCAGATTTTGGGTCAAGAAGTGTACATACAAAATAAAGTATAGAGGAAACCAGAAAAAATTGGAAAACGCATCGTTCAAAGAAAGGAAATTAAAATTCGTAGATTGGGATGAATTCATAATATTACCTTAAGAAGATCTAAAGAAGTTGCTGAATGATATGGACAGTCTTCGAGCGAGAGTTCACGATGAAAATGAAATGAAATGAAATGGCGTATGGCTTTTAGTGCCGGGAGATCCCAGGACGGGTTCGTCTCGCCAGGTGCAGGTCGTTTGATTTGACTCCCGTAGGCGACCTGCGCGTCGTGATGAGGATGAAATGATGATGAAGATAACACATACACCCAGCTCCTGTGCCAGGGAAATTAACCAATGATGGTTAAAATTCCGGAACCTGCCTGGAATCGAACCCGGGACCCCTGTGACCAAAGGCCAGCACGCTAACCATTTAGCCATGGAGCCGGACAGAGTTCAATATAAAAATAAATAAATGAAAAAGCAAGTTATGAAATGTTACCGAATGAAGTCAGGCATTGCGGAGAAAATCATATGAGGGAATTGATCTTCAATGGAAGGGGATGAATAGTTCTATTTGGGGAGAGAAATAACCAATGGTAGCAAAAGCAAGGAGGATGTCAAAGGTACGCTGGCTCAAATGACTTAAAAATGGCTATGGGTACTAACGTAACGTTTTCGAAGGGGATACATTTTATGAAGGCATTTGTGTAGGGAAAATTAACAGGAAACGGTGACGAAAGAAAGAGAATAGACGTTTGTGAAAAGCGGTGTAATAGAAGAACGTAGAAATTGAGATGGATACATCAGATCAGAAGTAAAGAACTAACGAATCAAGGTGATGAGGAGAACGACGGTCACTTTTGAACAATATAAGTGCCAAGGTTGGCGTCAGGAAGGGCATCCAACCGTAAAAAGGCATGCCATATAATTTCATCTTATCTCATCCCCAACTCCGTAGGGGAGGGTGGGGCAAGCGAGTCATTCGGAGCATGTGAGTCTTCACCCCATTTAATTTTTAAAACTACGACTTAGGACCCTGTGCGACGTTACACATTGTGAATTTGTCTTGTTAGATGTGCAGGTTGAGTTACGGAACGTTCCGCCGCGAAACGTTGAAGTGACGGTGTTTATTTTCGTCGTTTTTCTCTAAATATAATTCATTTATGATTAGTTAAGCAGATTCATAAAAATGTGGAGCTAATTTTAAGATAGCATTTCGTAAACAAATTATATTAGGTCGCTTAGGCTGCCTTGGAAGCAGCGTTCACTGACTGGTCGCTACGATACGAGCCAACTTATTCGAAAGTGTCGTGCGGGACAAGTGAGTCCACTTCAGCATTCCTCTGGTCTGATGTCTGAACTAATTAAAACTTTGAAATGATATATCTGAATTATAACGCTTGGGCAGTATTATTCATTACTTTCCATTTGTCTTCTTTGTAATCGTGTTCATAAATTATATGAGGAAGACAGACAGGGGAGTAGCATGGAGTGAAGATGATTTGCAAAATGCTTGCTAGGATATAAATAAGTCAGTCTATCCGTGTTAAAATAGGGTATTAAATATAGTATACCACTAACAACATTGATTTCCAGAATTTTATTAATCGCGGCACCCTCTAACGTTAGCTGAGGCTTCGTCAATGTCAGATCAAATGGTAACAAGATATAGAATTGTTTTTTAAATAAATCGGATGATTAACAACTCCTCCGTCCTTAAAGTGAAAACTAGTTTAAACCTTCTCATTTTTGACATTTTTGTGTAGAAGAGTTCACTGAACGAAGTGGACTTATACACATAACAGGAGGATGGCGGGAAAATACTGGCGGCAAGTGTTTCTGCAAAGGCGACGTTATCTTTGAATGGACTGGGAGAGCTGGCTTCAAGACATGATAGTTCTTACAATGCATCACAAGAAGAACCCTTTGATTTTAGAACATAACTGGCTGGAGGAACTTTTTTATTAACACAGTGTATTTATGTCGTTATTTACAATTTTATATAATTTTAATTTTTATTTTTTGTAAGCCAAAATTAAGTGGATTACTTCGATCAATAATCAGCAGAAAAATGAGACTCACTTGCTCCACCGTGGTGGACGCTTTTGCTCTTTAATAGGGGCAAGTGAGTCCATGTGCTTCGTGCTGTTGATTTGATTATTTCAAGCATGCAGATGTTTTATTTACTCCTTTCGATTGCTACGTGTGATTAGGAAGGAATTGAGCTACATTTACCGTATTTATGATTAATTTCAACTAATTATCCTGATCATTATGACATATTTTGACTTAAGGTGACTCTCATGCCCCTCTCTCCCCTACGCAGCCCTCTTGTAAGACGTGTTTAGTCCACGGAGCGATATATAGCCAAACAACGTAAGTAATCAAAAGCAGTGAAAGTGCACCCAGAACCGCAGAAAGTGAAATCATTTAACAATTGGATTTCACCAAAATGGAAAAGAACTTCGGAAATAATACTGTACGATACGATCCGTACAGTATGTTAACATAACTTTTTACAATTACATTGAATTACATTACCTGACATTTGGAACTTTATTACAGCTGAAGTAAAGTCATGTTCCTTGGCTGAATGACCGGCGTAGTGGACTTCTGTTTCTAGGTTCTCGGGTACGATTCCTGGCAGGGCCGGGGAGTTTAGCCATGTCTTGTTCGGGTAATGGAGGTTTGTCATCTTCTTAATATACTTAATTTACATGAAACACGTAATACTACCGATCACCACAAAAACACGTAATAACCCTTTTTTACAATTGGCTTTACGTCGCACCGACACGGATAGGGCATATGGCGACGATGGTGTAGGAAAGGGCTAGGAATGGGAAGGAAGCAGCCGGGTGGCCTTACTGAAGGTACAACCCCAACAATTTCCTGGTGTGAAAGTGGGAAACCACGGAAAACCATATTCAGGGTTGCCGACAGTGGAGTTCGAACCCACAGTCTCCCGAATGCAAGATCACAGTTGCGCGCCCCTAACCGCAAGGCCAACTCGCTCGGTAAACACGTAATAGTAAACACATAAGCTTGATGTCAGGAAGTTCACCCGGCTTTAAACTGGGAATAATCCACACTAGTGGCGTCCACATACAGTATAATTGGGAAAAAGGCCAGGAACTAAAAATAACAATACGACTCTAACTGAAGAATAACACTTTTGCAAAGAAATGTTATTCGTAGATAAAAATGTGTGTAAGAGGACAGTTATTCATTTTTAACGCTGAGATCTTTCTGCATCGTCATACTGAAACTGAGTTCAGTCTCCCCCCTGTGGGTGGGGGCGGTAGAATAACACCCACGGTATCCCCTGTCTGTCGTAAGAGGCAACTAATAGGGGCCCCCGAGGCTCTGAACTTTGGAGCGTGGGTTGGCGACCACGGGGCCCTTAGCTGAGTCCTGGCATTGCTTCCACTTACTTGTACCAGGCTCCTCCCTTTCATCTATCCTATCCGACCTCCATTGGTCAACTCTTGTTCTTTTCCGACCCCGACGCTATTAGGTTTGCGAGGGCTAGGGAGTCTTTCATTTTCACGCCCTTCGTGGCCCTTGTCTTCCTTTGGCCGATATCTTCATTTTTCGAAGTATCGGATCCCTTCCATTTTTTCCTCTCATTGGTGTTATACAGAGGATGGTTGCCTAGTTGTACTTCCTCTTAAAACAATAATCACAACCACCACCACCACCACCACCACCACCACCTGCGTTCAGTCTGTCCAGTGTTATCGCAAGCAAATGACGCCTACGTCAGCGTTTTTCGGGCTTGTAGGCCGTGGTCCAGGAGCGAGTGAATGTTTCGACATTTCACCGAAGACTTTCAGTGACCTTCGCTGCTATCGAAGTCAGTTGGAACTCTTGACAATGCCGAATGCAGTCTTCCGTGACTCGTCGGGACATTCACTCGCTCCTGGACCACGGCCTGCAAGCCCGGAAAACGCTGACGTGATTTGTAACGCCGGCCGTGAAAGCCTCAATTGCTAAATGACGCCTAATCTGCAGAACGTACAACATAACAATGCAATAGACTTCCATTGTATCCAACCTAACAAAATAGGCCTAGGCCTATGTCCGTGGACATAACGTGGTTTGCTCCGTTCAGTTCTGTGAACAAAGTACGAATTGAAACGACAGTCACTTCTCAAAGCCTAATTTGCATTAGAAAAGCACATGATATGACTCATTTTTCCCAAATGTATGATCACGTGAAAAACTACTGTGAAATCGTATCAAACTCAATTTTGTTCATGGATAGACGTAATACAAAGTGGAATTAGTGATTGGAAGTGCCATTATCATTATAAGGTTGCATATATTTTAAATTTAGAAGACGTCCTCCCCTTTGTGAAGTATATTGAGAGCATGTAGTTAATGAATTAACGTTTCATTGTTGGTATTATATAATATATTTGTACAAGGATGTTTGTACTTCGTATCTGCTGGAATTCGGAAAGCATTATTTACAATAGTTTACTCTCACACCATCTGATGGATGTAGAGAAACTACACCAAAGAATTCAAGAGAAGGAGCCTGAACTTTTGAGTAGAAAAGACGTTGTGTTGCACCAAGACAGTCGAGGCTTCACATTCCTTTGGAAAAGCCACACAAATTTGATCGTTATTTTTTTTAGCGGAGATATATTACACAATTACTATATCGTCCCTGCCGGGACATAACCTCCTATATGAAAATATTTTTGGAGATATAGTGACCCGCAGCACATACATTATGAAGAGCGAGAATGCCTTGACGACATTCGCACAATATTGAACCTTACATGACAGAACCTGCCAAATTCTAAGCTAAAATATTTCACATAGGAGGTTTTGTCCCGGCAGCGATGATATGTAGATCGTATATTTGCAAATATACATTTCTGCTAGTCAATGGCCCAGGAAAACATGTTTTTCTGATTTGCGATTTCAACGCTCTTCAGTACTTGGATCACTTTTCTACCTCACACCAGTCCAGTTTTTGGTGAATGGAATTTTGAAAATGTCAGAAATTTCGAAAATAGCTTGGAAAAAGAAGGTTTATTTTGATATTGACTTTCGTCTCATACTTATTTCATTTTCACCGAAATAAATGCTTAGAGCCTCTGAGGGATCCAACACTTTTCTCTTGTAAACAACACGCATTTAGTACTTTCACTTGTGGTCAAAAGAGACTGAAAATGTAATCCACGTAATGAAGAAACATAACCACATGAAAAATGTTTATCATGAATAGCAGTATCGATGAAATTATATAATAGCCTCGAGCGTAATTTTTCAATGAGAACAATTTCCATGATGTAATCCCGAAGGGTAGTGCAACACTGAATGCAGCAGCAAGTATGGTTAATTTTGTTGATGGCTGGGGATTTGGCAACAATCACAATCGAGCACAATGACATCCGAACGCTATTCATTGTGACGTAATCTCTACCATTAGCAATATCGGTATCGATTACTTTAACTGGCCTATGTTCGTAAAAATCAGTTTACAAATGTTATTTGGCTAACAGGATGCGATTACATTTCGTGTTTGTATTGAAGAACATCTCGTAAACTACAGCTAACACCATGGAAATCTGAGTATCTGTGCAAAGCAACAGTGACCTGAGTTGGGGAGTTCTATTACAGCTATGCTAAATTACAATGATATTTATTCTCTTAATTGTAGATACAAATTTTACATTTACATTCCTTTAAGGCACGCGTCAAACCGAAAAGGACTACCGACGATAATTGAATATCTTGAGCCCTTTACGGAAAAGTATTTTATTTGAATATGTCACAATGGATTTGTTACGAAAGCCGACGTTTCACATATCTGAATACCTTATCATTGTCGAATTCTAAAAGCTACTTCTCAAAAAATCTCTTAAGAATTTATAATGAAATGAAATGAAAATGCAATGTCGTATGGCTTTTAGTGCCGGGATATTCCCAGGACGGGTTCGGCCCGCCAGGTACAGGTCTTTCTATTTGACTCCCTTAGGCGACCTGCGCGTCGTGATGAGGATGAAATGATGATGAAGACAACACATACACCCAGCCCCCGTGCCATTGGAATTAACCAATTAAGGTTAAAATACCCGACCCGGCCTGGAATCGAACCCGGGACCCTCTGAACCGAAAGCCAGTACGCTGACCGTTCAGCTAACGAGCCGGACATGAAAATAAAGAACGGTAGTAACAAGGTTAGCGACAGCGCACGGATAAGAAAATGCCCTAAATACACTGCCCGACAATTGCTAAAGAACAGAGACATTATTAGAAAGGAATAATCACAGGTAAGAATGGAAGGCATGAAAAACAGTACATGCGTAATAGAGGTGGAGTGGTATAATAATAACGTAAAACGCTACAGAGTTCACCTCATGGGAAAGCGGGATAACAGACATAAAGTAATCAATAGATAACATTCTTGTGTAAAACAGTTCAGACTCACAAAATAAAAGTCGATTTCAGTCTCTCAGTAAGGAATATGTCTACCTCGAACACTAATGCACATTTTGTACTTGTTATTCATGCTGTCTAATAAACTGTTGAGGAGTCCTCGGGGGGTATTTTCCCACTCCTCTCTCAAGGTGGTTTTCAGTTCTTGAAAGGAGAGGGGGATTTCGTTGGGAAATGTCTGCCAAGAGTATCCAAGGCATGCTCTATAGGATTTAAGTCCGGGAAATACGCAGCTCATTCCATATGCTCAATATTTTCACTTTCCATTGTGTCCGATAGAGCAGCGGTCCTGTGTAGGCGGGCATTGTCGTCATTAACAGAAAGTTGGGACCTACCGCACCCCTAAAAGGACGAACATGGTCTCTGCAATACTGCTGTGATGTAACGGTACGTCGCTCTAAGATATGCAGCGGTGTTCGGCCATTGTGCATAATGCCTGCTCTACCGATGACGCTCATGCACATTCTGTGGTGTGTAACGTGTTCCACTCTCCCTCCACACTAACTGATGGTCAGAGTCACTTGTCACAGTGACGTGGGATTCGTCAGAGAAGATCACTCTGGACCACATTTGCTGACCCCAACCAATATGTTCCTTACACCAACAAACCCTTTCTCGACGATGGCGTGGTTGAAGTGGGATACGTTTAGCAGTCTTCCGAGCATAGAAACCAACCTGATTTAATCGCCGCAGAATGGTTACTCGCGTACCGGTAGCAGTTGCAAGGTCTGTAGCTATCTGACGAGGAGTAAGATATCTATTCCTTTTCACCACTAAGGTTACATATAGATCCTCTTGCGGTTTGGTGGCCCTTCTACGACCACCGGCATGCTTTCATATAGCATTTCCACCTTCAGCGGCCTTTTATAATCGCGAGGTGACACTTTTGGGCACACCCATTACTGTGGCCAGAGTAGTGAAACTTTGACTGGCTTCGAGCCGTCCAACTGTTCGCCCACGATCGTACGCACTCAAACAATGTTTTGCAGCCATTCCTTTTTCAGTTAAGGAACCTTTTTCCATATCACACAGAATTTACCACGAATACGTTCAACAACAACTTTCGTCAAACACCAAACTGTATGAACTGTCGAATGAATATAGAATTTTCGTGCACTGGCTTTGCGTCAGATAACACGTCACACACTCCCCATCGCCTTTTACTGTCATTGGTTGGTTCTTCATGGGCAATTGTCAGTTGTTCCTTAGCAGTTATCAGGCAGTGTAATGCGAGAAGGGGAAATGGAAAACTGGAGCAAATATTCGTTTATAAGAAGAGAAAGTAGGGACTGGAATAATTTTACAAATTTCGAAATTATTAAAAATCATTTTAGAAATGACTAGATAAACAACTGTACTTAACATATCTTCAACACGTACTGAATGTACGTAAGACGATCTAATAGGTCGAAAGTCGGTTTCGATTACAATCGGGTCGTGAAAATTCAATACTCATTGAATTGCCCTCAACGGGCGACTTAAACGCACTCTACGGTGTGATAGCAGTTGTGCCAGACCTGTAGCTTAGATCCTTTCCAGCAGAACAAAGATGGCCTCGGCCACCATAGCTCAATTGGTAGAGCAACCGACGCAAAATTGGGAGGTTGTGGGTTCGGGTCCCACTAGTGTCTGATTGGCCATTTTTGTTCTATAATTCACATCTCTTCAACACGTACTGAATGTACGTAACAAGACCTAATAGGTTGAAAGTCGGTTTCCATTCCAATGCGGTCGTGAAAATTCAATATTCATTAACTGACAGAGAATCTGCCATCTGAGCGATAGCCCTAAATGCAGATCAGTGATGACTGATTTATAGAATAAAACAGAACGTTATAATTAACACCTTGGCAGTCTAAATGGTCAAAGGTCCATTGGATCCCCAACGATTCCACCAACAATGGGTGGCTCGGTTTCTAGAAAATAGAACTCAGAGAATTAGAGTAGGTGAAGCTTTATCTGTCCCTGTAAAAATTAAGAGGGGAATTCCTCAAGGCAGTATTATTGGACCTTTATGTTTTCTTATATATATCAATGATATGTGTAAAGAAGTGGAATCAGAGATAAGGCTTTTCGCAGATGATGTTATTCTGTACAGAGTAATAAATAAGTTACAAGGTTGTGAGCAACTGCAAAATGACCTCGATAATGTTGTGAGATGGACAGTAGGCAATGGTATGATGATAAACGGGGATAAACGTCAGGTTGTGAGTTTCACAAATAGGAAAAGTCCTCTCAGCTTTAATTACTGCGTTGATGGGGTGAAAGTTACCTTAGGGGATCATTGTAAATACCTAGGTATAAATATAAGGAAAGATCTTCATTGGTGTAATCACATAAATATGATTGTAAATAAAGGGTGCAGATCTCTGCACATGGCTATGAGAGTATTTAGGGGTTGTAGTAAAGTTGTCTCTGGTGAGACCTCAACTTGAGTATGGTTCCAGTGTATGGGACCCTTACCAGGATTACTTGATTCAGGAACTGGAAAAAATCCAAAGAAAAGCAGCTCGATTTGTTCTGGGCGATTTCCGACAAAAGAGTAGCGTTACAAAAATGTTGCAAAGTTTGGGCTGGGAAGACTTGGGAGAAAGGAAACGAGCTGCTCGACTAAGTGGTATGTTCCGAGCTGTCAGTGGAGAGATGGAGTGGGAGGACATCAGTAGACGAATAAGTTTGGATGATGTCTTTAAAAGTAGGAAAGATCACAATATGAAGATAAAGTTGGAATTCAAGAGGACAAATTGGGGCAAATATTCGTTTATAGGAAGGGGAGTTAGGGATTTGAATAACTTACCAAGGGAGATGTTCAATAAATTTCCAATTTCTTTGCAATCATTTAAGGAAAGGCTAGGAAAACAACAGATAGGGAATCTGCCACCTGGGCGACTGCCCTAAATGCAGATCAGTAGTGACTGATTGATTCATTGATTGAACAATTGTCACAGACATCCCTGGCATCACTGAAGAGGTGCGTCGGAGGATTGCGGAGTGAAGTATTTTCCCCGTTTCTTTTGTCTCTGAGACAGAACGCTCTCTGACAATTCTTTCATTTCTAAATATGGCAGAGATTTGATTGCTGTAGCTACTCCTTGTTACGTTCGTCACATAATTAGCGCGCACACGTATGTGTTGGTGGATGAAACTGATAGATAGTCTGCGTCTATAGTTGTGTGTGAAATGATTATTATTCGGACCTCGGGATAGATTTATTCAAAGGAGCTGGGGTGAGTGACTCAGGCGGTAGAATACTGGCTTTCTGAACCCAAATTAGGGGGTTCGATCGAGGCTCAGTCCGGTGATATTTGAAGGTGCTCAAATATTCTAGCCTCATGTCAGCACATTTACTGGCATGTAAAAGAATTCCTACGGTACAGTCTTTTGGCACCTCGACGTCTCTGAAAACCGTAAAAATAGTAGTAAATGGAACATAAAATCAATCATATTATTATTATTATTATTATTATGATTCTTTTTTTGCTATTTGCTTTACGTCGCACTGACACAGATAGGTCTTATGGCGACGATGGGATAGGAAAGGCCTAGGAGTTGGAAGGAAGCGGCCGTGGCCTTAATTATGGTACAGCCCCGGCATTTGCCTGGTGTGAAAATAGGAAACCACAGAAAACCATCTTCAAGGCTGCCGACAGTGGGACTCGAACCCACTACGTCCCGATTACTGGATACTGGCCCGCACTTAAGCGACTGCAGCTATCGAGCTCGGTTTATTATTATTATTATTATTATTATTATTATTATTATTATTATTGCCGGGCTGAGTGGCTTAGAGTGTTGAGGCGCTGGCCTTCTGACCCCAACTTGGGAGGTTGGTATTTGAAGGTGTTCAGTACGTCAGACTCGTGTCAGTAGATGCACTGGCACATAAAATAACTCCTGCGGGTCTAAATTCCGGCACCTCATCGTCTCCGAAAACCGTAAAAGTGGTTAGTGGGACGTTAAGTTATTATTATTATTATTATTATTATTATTATTATTATTATTATTATTATTATTATTAATTATAAGGTTGACTGGATCCGCAAAGATCCCACCATCAACTGTCATAGAAAGCCTGGGTGCCAATGAAGGGGCGTGTTAGGAAAATGGAGAGTGGGGTAATTTTCCCGTTGATTTCATGACTGAGTCAGTAGATGTTTTTGCATTCCAGTCTGGCAAGTTCACTGACGTAAAACTGGAATATCCAACAATTACTTGTGTATTTTTTCTTCAAAGGAGTATTGAAGCGGAAACGATAAACAAAAGATGATTGCCTAAAAGACACCAAATGAGGCTGATGACGTAGATGTCAGTACCCTTGAAATTTAAGCGTCATCAAAGCCACTGTGGCCCTAGGTTAACTCTTGATACTTCGGTTACTTGTTCTATGCTACGTAAGTATGTACAGTTAATGTTATTGGCTTTACGTTCCGCTACCCATCCCGTAGTACCAGAATCAAGACCCCTCTTCCATATTCCTTATTCCCGGCTTTTTCTCACAAAACGGTCATTTTCTGTACGTATTCTAGCAATGATTAATTCCATCTATCAACAAGAACCTAGATATATGTATTCGTTTCGTATCCTTCCTTTTGTCATGATATTTCTCATATAACTTAATTTTTCTTCCTGTTCTTTCCTGTTTCTTCTCTTGTATTTAAGTGTATTTTCGTTTTTTGTGTCGTTGTTTATGTAAATATATATTATATAGGATTGTGCAGTTTTTATTGTGTATAATTGTGTCCTTTGTAAATATTTGTTTATTTTTCATTTTAGATTAATTACTATTGTACAAATTCGGGATGTTTGGAATTCAGCGTTATGCTGTTGTTGATCCTAAATAAATAAATAAATAAATAAATAAATAAATAAATAAATAAATAAATAAATAAATTATGGACATGATATTGTATAGGCGTTTGGGCTTGTGCCGTGTCAAGAAAATAAGGTGAAATTCTTAACGTTTCGCAGCAAATTGTGCTCTGCGTCCTCAGAAGAATTATCGATCTCGACTGTCCACGAGAAAGGCTTCTTAAACAATGAACTTTTGGATTTGTAACGTTATAATAGGAGTAGAAGTGGAAATGGTACGTTCATTCACGACCAGATGGCCCCCAGGACGTGGTACAACGTTAGCGTTCTAAGCGGAAGCTGACTGAACCATCACAATCAGACTAAGCGGTTCACATAACGTGTTTGCGTAACAATGACAGGTGTAAGACATAAACCTAAGTCTGGAATGAAACATCTGGCGACGAGGAACGTACGAATTTGGAAAACACCGAGACGAAATAACAATAGTGAAGGGACAGGGAAGGGAACTACCTACATAAATTCATAATGGCTGGCAACCAGGTATTACTTAATTGATAGCCGGTGTCCCTGTTGAAATAGCTGCAGTCGCTTAAGTGCGGCCAGTATCCAGTAATCGGGAGATAGTGGGTTCGAACCCCAACTGTCGGCAGCCCTGAAGATGGTTTTCCATGGTTTCCCATTTTCACATCACGCAAATGCTGGGGCTGTACTTTAATTAAGGCCACGGCCGATTCCTTCCCAGTCCTAGCCCATTCCTATCCCATCGTCATCATAAGACATATCTGTGTCGGTGCGACGTAAAGCAAAATGGCAAAAAAAAAAAAAAAAATTGTTAGGATTTCTACGTATTTCCACAGCTTCCCGTATAATCCTGGACCTGTAGTGTCTAGTGTGGGTAAGAGCTCGAGCATCTTGGAACATGACATCATGACCCGACGATAGAGCGTGCTCAGCTATTACCGATTTGTCATGTTGGTTGAGACGAATATTACGTTCATGTTCTTATTTGGCTGATGTATAATTTACCGCACGTACAGGGAATTTCGTATACCCCAGGATGTAAAAGTGGGGACAATTTGTCCTTCGTATTACTCAGAGTGTGAGCAATTTTAGTGGCGGTGCCAAGCACGGATTTTATATTGTGTTTGCGGAGGACCTTGGCAATTCGATCTGTGGTGTTGTGAATGTAAGGCAAGTAGGCAGTTCCCTTCACTTCTTCCTTCTGTGAGCTTTGCTTGGTCGTTTCTCTGGGATGTAGGGCTCTATGAATCTGCAAATCGCTGTAACCATTACCTTTAAACGCGACTTTGAGCGTGTCCATCTCCATCTGAATATGTGATGACTCACGAATTCGTCTCGCCCTCTTGGCGAGTGTCGTGAGGATGCCTTATTTTGTGCTGGGTGGTGGTGAGAATCTGCATGAAGATAGCGATTTGTGTGGGTAGGCGTACGATAGACGGTATATCCTATGGAGCCATCCGGTTTCTTTCTTACTAGAACTTCCAAGAAAGGAAGGCATCCGTTCGACTCCATCTCCATAGTGAATTTTATTGATGGATGTTGCTGATTTAGGTGGTCTAGAAATAGATGAAGTTTCTGCGGACCTTCTGTAGAGATCACAAATACATCATCAACATACATATGGTCTACTGAGACACCGAAGTGCTGAAATTTTGTCTCATAAAAGTTCTTTTATGTGCCGATAAATCTATCGACAATAGGCTGGCGTATCTGAGCACCTTCAAACAGCCTACTACCAAACAGCCGAGATCGAAACCGCCAATTTGGTCTCTGGTGCCTAGAACAGCTATAATACAAATGCAACTCTGTAACGGGGAGCAAGCGCTCTACCGCCTGAGACACTCAATCCGAGGGAATATACGGTGGTGAAGTGAGATTACCCTCCTTTACTTATCTCTGTTTTTTTGTAAGAACATGCCAATTTAATCTCCACATTTTTTCTATTTGCTTTGCGTCGCACCAACACAGATAGGTCTTATGGCGACGATGGCATAGGAAAGGCCTAGGAGTTGGAAGGAAGCGGCCGTGGCCTTAATTAAGGTACAGCCCCCGCATTTACCTTGTGTGAAAATGTGAAACCACTGAAAACCATCTTCAGTGCTGCCGACAGTGGGATTCAAACCCACTGTCTCCCGGATGCAAGTTCACAACCGCGCGCCTCTAACCGCACAGACAACTCGCCCGATGCCTGCAGATTACGAGGTGACGCGTGGTGAGGGCGACGAATTCACTCGGCCATTATTCTTAGCTTTCTCATCATCAGATAATTCTGAATTATTCTCATGAGGCTGAATGGACCTCGAATACCCCTCGCCTGACCTGGCAGTAAACTGAACCCGTGGCCTTCCTCTGGATAAAGGGCGGTTTCGCTAACCTTAGACCATAGGGCGGGCGGTGAAAAATAAATTCAGTATATACATTATATTTTGTTAGTAAACCACATTTATAAAACTACGCTTATAAGCGAAAGAAATTACAGAACGTTCATCTTGAACTTGCTTAACCGCATCATGTGAAGTACCAACTTGAGGAACAACTGTACTTATACGGGTTTGAGAATTAATGTGATGTTGTTAACGCGCCTCACAAGACAGGCAGGTCCATGAATATACATCACCCAAGTGATAGCAATTCATTTGTGTGCGATCATTGTATAATGATCTCATTGAAGATGCAATGCGAGAGGAACAATCAATAACGCGTGGAGACGGCTGCGGTAAGCTATATTAATGATGCCAGGAAGTAATGCGATAAGATATTGTCCATGAGACTACGTCAGAGAATTCAATTCTCCTCGGTGTAATCTTCGCTGAGAGCTTGATTCATAGTCTTCCTCCAGAAACTGTTTACCATTGGATTGGTGCACTTTGTTGAGAGTAAAGCCGTATTGTGAATACCACCCCGCTGCTAACTTTGTCATGCCATTATCGTCGCGTCTAAAATTGTTCCCTAGAACAGCTATAACACAAATGCAATTCTGTAACGGGGATCAAAGTCGATATTCCCCTTGCCAGCGAGTATAGTATTTTATTTTATTTGCATTTAGAAGATTTTTCACCAGATCCAGAGACCGTGGTGTTTTAGGTACAAAGATAGAATAGTTCAAGAGCGATGCTTTTCTTCTTTCCGAGGTCAGCAATTTGTATAGATTACCTCAGTTTTACGGCCGGATGTCTTTCCTGACGCTAACCCTATGTAGAGGGATATATTCGCTATTGCGTGCTTCTGTGGTGGTTTTCAGGGTGGTATGTTGTATGTAAATGAAAATTTGTAGCAAGACGAGCATAAATACTCAGACCCCGAGCTAGAGGAATAAACTATATCCTATTAAAATCCCCAGCCTGGCTAGGAATAGAACCCGGCGCCCTCTGAACCGAAGGTCGCTACGCTGACCATTAACCAAGGAGCTAGAGAACAGTTCAAGAGCGATATATTATTATTATTAAATATTGAATTTTCTCGACTGCATTGTAATCGATTCCACTGGTGTCCGGTTGGTCATTTATGTTCTGTAGACTTTTTAACATCTCTTGAACACGTACTAGGTACGTATCACACGATCTAATAGGTTGAAAGTCAATTTTGATTATATTATTATTATTATTATTATTATTATTATTATTATTATTATTATTATTATTATTATTATTATTATTATTGTACCAGGAGGTACACCTCTACGCCGCGCATTCAAAATTAGCGCCTAAAAGAACTCCTCTATCAATCAAAAGTGAAACCAATAATATAACAAGTTAGAACTTTAACCAGAAGATGTCACCACCGAAATATTATGTTATTGTGCAGTTGCCTAACCTGAGTGAATTTCTCCTTGTTTTGTTTGCCATTCAATCAAGAAGTTTGTACATTTTTCCACAGATGACACCACTAAAAACTGTGATCATGCACCCTGGTGCGAAGTGAAAGAACTTATAATTTAAAGAAGTTTTGTATTAATAGGTTTTTGTAACTGATTGATGTTCATTTATTTTTGGGTTGGCAATTCTTCCTTTTCTTTCCGCCAGTTTTGAATCTAGCCAATCCCTAATTTTTGTAATTAATTTCCAACCAATCCCGTATTTCTCCTTCACTTTGTATCTGCCAATAAAATTAAGAGGGCGTGTCCTGATTCATCTTGAATGATCTCGAACCTTCCCTGATGGTTTATAAACTGCGGCTTTTCACGTTTCTTAGTCAATTGATCGTCATTGGTTTTAGGGTGCGTCAAAGCAGGAGGCGGGCGGCCTCTTTCATCGGTCAGCAGAACATCTACAAGGTAATGGCCACATAACTTATTTCTTTCTTGTTACCTCCGCAGTTTAACCCGAGGGAAAGGTCCGACTCTTTAGTATGTAACAACTTTTCCAAAATGTAACTTTCTTCCGGCTAATGTACAAACTTCATAAAATCTTTAATTGTAAATCGGGGATAGAGAGTGAATTACCCTCTCGAGCTCCCCTTCATCTTGGTTTGAGGTGACTAAGTTTTTATAACTGTTTTTCATTCTGTAATTGGTTAATGCAATTTCTATACGAGTCACCTCAGTGGTTTGGGAATAGCTCCTGTTTCATCGGCCTAGTGCCCCTTAGGTTGTTTTAGTGCTCATATCTAGGAGTGCAAGTGTACGCCTCCATTCGTTTTGTGTTCGGGCCATTGAGATGAAATGAAATGTCGTATGGCTTTTAGTGCCGGGATATCCCAGGACGGGTTCGGCTCGCCAGGTGCAGGTCTTTCTATTTGACACCCGTAGGTGACCTGCGCGTCGTGATGAGGATGAAATGATGATGAAGACAACACATACACCCAGCCCCCGTGCTATTGGAATTAACCAATTAAGGTTAAAATCCCCGACCCGGCCGAGAATCGAACCCGGGACCCTCTGAACCGAAGGCCAGTACGCTGACCGTTCAGCCAAGGAGTCGGACTTCGGGCCCTTAATTTAACCTGTTATTCTTATTCCCCGAAGGCCCAATAGGTTGGGTACAAGATACCCCTGTTTTAAATTGTAAGTTGCGCCTTGAAAGGCCAGAGATTGTGAGTTGATGTTGCCTTGGGTAGGCTTGAGAAACTGAGAGCCTATTAGCTCTTTTCAAGGTTTTTGTAAGAGTAAAGAGTGCCTCTGGAAGGCTAGATATTGTATTTTGGGAGCAAGTGCTCTATGAATTAAGGGATTTCTGCCCTTAAGGAAATAATTCTTCTTCCATTTGTAAAATTGTAAAACTAGGGGGCTTAAAGCCCAAAAGTGTTAAGTTTCTGAATCTTGAATTTTCCCAATCTTGTTTAATGATTGCTACTTGTACCTGTAATATAGTCATGAAAAAATGGTTAAGTATGAAGTTCTGAAAATATAACCAATTTTGATATTGTAGTTAGACCCATTCAAGCCCGCACATTCTTCCATAACCTCTTTCTGCTCCACGGGTATCCCCGGAACAATTATTATTATTATTATTATTATTATTATTATTATTATTATTATTATTATTATTATTATTATTATTATTATTATTATTGTTACCGTGTTTTGGTGGTAGTTATGCATGAAAGAAGGTGCTGGGTGGTGAATAGGTCTCAAGCTACTAAAGTGAAATTAATTTTAAAATTTAACAAGGTTATATTTTCTTTGCAAAATTAGGTAACAACAAATAGAACAGGTACTTAGTAGCCGAAACACGATTGAAGAATACATTTACATAGGTACCCCATTTGGGGCTTCAAAAGTCAGAAACATAATTCTTGGGCAATCAGCTCAGTTTTACCCCAAACACAATTTTAACAGAGGGGCAGAAAACCCCATTCATACCTAGGAGCCCTTGCTCCAAATTACACTGAAAAGCCTCCTCGAGGCATACAATATACAATTTTCAAAAGAGCCACTCGCTCTCAAATTTAAGC
This sequence comes from Anabrus simplex, assembly GCF_040414725.1. Classification (NCBI taxonomy): domain Eukaryota; kingdom Metazoa; phylum Arthropoda; class Insecta; order Orthoptera; family Tettigoniidae; genus Anabrus; species Anabrus simplex. Next base: position 193,592,010 of record NC_090267.1, on the reverse strand, counting down.
CTCTCCCAGGCCACACCAAACTCCACCTTTAAGCTGTCCTCAAAGGACATATACACAGGGGTAAAATACCCAACCTACTGAGGTCTATTAAATGACAAGAAGGTTAATACATGACCTCTAAAATACAATTTGAGGGGAGGCGAACTTGCACTCCTAATACACTTTGTTTAAGACCTACTTGGCCTTAGGCCGTTAGTGCAAGGGCTAATCCCATACTACAGAGGTGACTTAAGAAAATAACAATTTACATTACATTACGGAAGAATTGGTTGAGAAAATAAGTTCACCTCAAGACAATGTGAGTGGGAGCTCGAGAGGGTTAGCACTCTCTATCCCAGTATGTAGCTTTACATTTTAGGAAAAGGTTACATAGTGGAACGCTTAGAACCCGCCCCGAAAGTTAAACTGCTGAGCTAGCAAAGAAAGAATTTATTAATCGGCCATTACCTTGTTGTTGACCGCAGCCGAAGAAAGAGGCGCTTCCCGCCCCCTGCTATGTACTTAACACACTGAAAGATGGAACAGAAGTGGCCGAGAGACCCAAAAATCAGCAGTTTAAATACTCTCGCGGAAGTTTCTAGGCGTTAGGGGAATGAAAACACCCTCCCACAAACACTTTATTGGGTAGGACACAGCAACATATTCAAGTTGGGGGAAGATACATCTGATTGGATAGAAATTAATTTAAGAAATTCGGGATTGGTTAGGTTCAACACAAGGGGAAAGAAGGGGTGAATATTGCCAACTTAAACAATGACTGAAAGAAATTTAACAAAGAACAAACTCTTGAAATTAAATTTTCTCCAAAAAACAGTTCTTTCACTTCGCACTAGAGTGCACCGTTGTTGATCTTCAGTAGTGTCCTCTAGAAGAGAAAGTTCACACTTCTAACTACAAGTGAAACAAAAACACATCAAAAATGACACAGTTCAAAAACTCAAACTTTTCCACGTGGTGACATCTTCTGAGAAAGTAGAAAATTAATACCGTCAATAAAGTTCAGACTTCCTCCAGCAGAGGAGTTTCAATTGGCGCACATTTTAAATTAATTGCGTGGAGGTGTACCGCCTGGTACAGACCTCCCCCCCCAAAAGTTCCACCAGGGGTGATATATGAAACCAGGTCCCAGGTTTGATGTAGATATGGAGATTGATTGCCAACAAAAAAATTTATAAGATTTTCTTAATTTGGTTTGTATCGGTTTCAAAATTTTCTTGTTGCAGGAGAAGTATAGTCTTTAAGTTGTAGAAGTTGAATTCTGAAGATAAACTTTTAATACTTAAAAGTGATGAAGAATTTTGCAATGTCCACCAAATATTGCTTGTTGGTTTCCCAAGTGTAGTCATTGCTTATAGTAACTGTTCATGTAGTTGAGGTTAATGAAGTTGGATGTCCAGACCGGCCGTTGCAGCTTGCGTCCAAATGAGGCCGCTCGGACCCCTCAAGTACCCTGAGATACCGCTCGCCCGCACTATGAGGGGAGCAAGGGTGTTGAAGCACGCCGCGCCCGCGGTGAACATATACAGGCTGCGGGCAAGTAGCAGGTTGTGCGCCGCACATCAGCCTTGGCCGGGAGGAGAGCTCCGGCTCGCCGTGCACATGTCGTCCTCGCTGGGGCCGAGGGGGCCCGTCCTCGAACCCAGCCGCGGCACAGCGCCGCGCGGCTGCGGGGGCACTGAAACATAAAACTAGGCGGCAGAATTGTGTTGGACCATCATCTTTTTTGAGGGCACAGGCATTATGGAGAGGTTGAGGGGCCAGCGGCGTGTAGATATCCATGGCATTTAATATTATGAAGCCACAGTGTGTGTTGGAGCAGGAGACGGGAGCGTGGTAATGGCCGTGGCAAGGACAGGATGGCAGTTTAACAATCGGGGAGGTTTACAAGAAATGCTTACATATAAAATAAAATATAATAGAAGGAGCAGAATGCCTTAAGAGTGGAATTCAAAAAAACAAACAAAATATAACCATCATATTCCTATCAAATTATATGAAGCAAGTTGACACAAAATTTACACCGGTTTCACCTGGGACAGGTGAACCCTAAATATCCTCTCGGTGGCTGGATTGCTTACTAACAATGTAACCGGTGTGAGAAAATCGAGAATGATGCATGGCCCATGAAATCTGGGGGCAAGCTTGCCCGCGGGAACAAAATTTTTGACCATAACCTGGTCACCTACCTTCAAAGGGGTGGGTCTCCGTCCACGATCATACCTTTCCCTAACCTTTTCATGAGACACTTTAAGATTGGCTTTAGCCTTCTTCCAAAGATCTTTAATGTTATCCGGATCTATTGTCTCGGGTAGAATGTCATTCAGAGACCAGAGGTTAGAGAGCGGCGAGTTGGGAACAAACTTGAACATCAAAGAAGCTGGAGTAAACTTGTGAGATTCATGAACCGCCGAATTCAAAGCAAAAGCTATCCAATGCAGGGACGTGTCCCACCTGGAATGATCTTCATGATGATAGGCAATAAGTGCGGACCTGAGATTACGGTTAACCCGTTCAGCCAGAGATGGTTGAGGGTAATAAGCAGAAGTAGTTACATGAGAGATTGATAAGTCAAAACAGAATTTACGAAATAAATTAGATGTAAAAGCCTTAGCATTATCAGATACAATATATTGACACGGACCAAAAGAAGCAAAAATAGAATTTAAGCAGGTAATGGTAGACTGAGCGGTAGCCAGCTTAGTCGGAAATAACCAAGAAAATCTGGTAAAACCATCTACGCACACAAAGATGAACTTGTTAGCATTACCCTTTGACTGGGGGAAGGGTCCTACATAATCGATATACAGGCGTTCCATGGGGCGCGACGCTTGATGCGAAGACAAAAGGACTACCTTGGTGGACATGGTGGGTTTACTGAGCAAACAAGATTTACAAGCTTTTACAAGTTCACGGATTTCACCGTCCATACCTTTCCAGATGAACATTTCACGAATCTTTTCACGAGTTTTAAAGATACCCAGATGCCCTCCTAGTGGGGTCTCATGATAATACTTGAAGATCATAGGTACCAGAACAGCTGGAACGACAACTTTCATCATCTTGTCATGCCTCGAAGGGCAACATAAAACACCATTCCTCAGAACATAAGGGACAACATGTTCCCCAGAAGAAAGGGTTTCCATTATCGGAGCCAGCGTCGGATCTTCACGTTGGTATTTCTCGATATCCCTAAAAAGCATGGGAGCATCTGTTAGGATGGCATTAACCTCAGATAGCATGGACTCGGGAGGTGATGAACTGTCGACCTGTTCATGGTTCTCAACGTCGTCTGAAAACATACGGCTGAGTCCATCAGCGACAACATTTTCGGTACCTCGGATATGCCTGACATTGAATTGGAAGGCAGAAATACGGATGGCCCAACGGGCTATACGACCAGTACGACGCGGCCTACCTAAGACCCAGCTTAATGCTTGATTATCTGTCTCCAGGTCGAATTTGACGTGTTCCAGATAGAGACGGAACTTTTCTAAGGCGAATAAGACTGCCAAACCTTCGAGCTCATAGATGGAATACTTGGCTTCTTGAGCCGACAATGTCCTAGACGCATAGGCGATGGGTCGCCTCCCTAGTTCAGTCTCTTGAAGAAGGACTGCAGCTACTGCTGACGACGATGCGTCGGTTTGGACAATGAATTTCTTCGAGAAATCAGGCATAGCAAGGACAGGGGCATTACAAAGCGCTAATTTAAGATCTTCAAAAGCGGCTTGTTGAGAAGGTCCCCACTCGAATTTGATGCCTTTCCTACGAAGGAGGTTTAAGGGCGCCGCTCTATTAGCAAAGTTAGGAATGAACTTTCTGAAGAAATTCACCATACCAATAAACCTGGCGATGCCTTTAATGTCCTTGGGAGGTTTAAAATCACGGATGGCCTGTGTTCTAGAATGATCGACTGCTACCCCATCGGGTGACACAATATGCCCTAGGAATGACATAGAGGGCTTAGCAAAGGCAACCTTGGACAACTTAACAGTTAACCCAGCCTTACGAAGGCGATCGAGAACTTCTTGCAGATGATCTAGATGTTCTTCAAAAGTCTCTGAAAATACGACGACATCATCTAAGTAGTGATATAAGTACTCGAATTTGATGTCGGAGAAGACCCTATCTAGTAGCCTAGTGAGCACAGCTGCCCCCGTGGGGAGCCCGAAAGGCACGCGGTTGTATTCGTATAAATTCCAGTCCGTGGCAAACGCTGTAAGGTGTTTAGACTCTTCGGCAAGGGGAATTTGATTATAGGCCTGATTCAAGTCCAAGATAGTGAAGAACTTGGCCTTACGAAACCATGAAAAGCAAGAATGAAGGTCAGGAAGGGGCACAGATTGCAACACCACCTTCCGATTGAGAGCCCTGTAATCAATGACAGGCCTGAAGCCTCCTTGGGGTTTCGGGACTAGAAAAATAGGCGATGAATACGCCGACTTAGAGGGCCTAATAATACCATCCTTCAACATCTGATCGATAATTTCTTTCAGAGCCTTCATTTTAGGTGGAGATAGCCTATAAGGTGGAAAACGGACAGGAATCGAATCCGTGACCTCAATTTTGTATTCAATAAGGTCAGTAACACCAAGAGTATCAGAGAACACCTCTGGAAATGACTGACATAATTTACGAATACTATCAGCCTGCTCCTCAGGTAGATGTCTAAGGTCTAACAACATCTCATCCTGGGTAGGCGAAATAGATGAACATGACACAGAATTACACTTTAACAAGGGAATTTTACAATTGGACGCAAATTTGAATGTGCACGACTTACTCTGAAGATCGAGCACAAGACCAGTGTGAGAAATAAAGTCCGCTCCCAGTATGATGGGGCAAGACAGGTGCTTAGCCACAAACAATTTAATTTTCCATGTAAATTTAAAAATACGAATTTTGACCAGTACGGAACCTAGAATTTCTAATGGAGATGAATTAGCCGAAACATATTGAATAGGAGATGAGACGTAGTCAGGTAGTTTACAAACAGCTTTCAATTTAGAATACCATTCAGCCGAAATAATCGAACAAACACTGCCTGAATCTAAGAGAGCTGTTATAGGCTCGTTATTTAACTCAATCTTAAGAAAAGGAACAGGTGCGGGGGTATCCGCCGCAATCCTAAGACACTCTTTGGGGCATTCAAAAGATGTATTCGAAGACTTATCGTTCCCTGAATTCTCGACCTTTTTGCCAGGGGCTGAGCCTTGGGAAGCAGAATTAGTTGACTCAGCCGCAGCCACTAGTCACTTTTGATTGTTGTTGGAAGTTACACCAGAAGTTGAGCAGGAGGGGGTGCTATTCGAATTGGGACAATTCTTTGCGATATGTGAGAAAGCCCCACATTTAAAACAGCCTTGTGATGAACCCGCTCCATTATTTGCCCTACTAGACTTGATCAGAGGACACTTATTGCGCAGATGGTCAGGCGACCCGCAAGCATAACATTTACGAGGGGTGACTGATCGGCGAGGTGGAGGCCGAGTATTACTAATGGAAGGCGGGGGTTCTTTCGCGACACGCAAAGAATCGGCGTATCTAACTCCTTCCGCTGAGACGGCCAATGCTTCAAGTTCCGAGAAAGTTTGCGGGCACGCCGCGAAACACAAATATGACCTATAGGGAGGTGAAATTCCCTCTACAATAGCCTGTACAATCTGATCTTCAGGAAAATGAAGGGCAAACACCCTAGTATAAAACTTAATGTCCTGTATGAAATCAGCCAAGTTTTCATCCAAGCGCTGTACACGATAATAGTACTTCTGAATAAGGGAGGACCTGGCCCTAGCAGGGATGAAGTTAGCTAGCAAATGGGCATGGAAATCCTCAATAGATGATTGCTCGGCAATGGCTCTTACGATTTTATCAGAGAGAATACCAATAGCATACGGATAGGTTATTTGCAAGATTTGACATGGAGAAAGAGAAAAAACAAGGGCATGATCCTGAAATTCCACTAGAAATCTTAAAAATGAAATTACATCACTGGTGGTATTAACGGAAAACTTAGAGATACCTCTGAGCAACATTGCCAATGGATGAGGCAAGCTGCTAAACCCGGGTGACATAGTAGGTAAAGGTTTCAATGGTAAGGAAGTTAATTCAGAACGGATGTTACTCAATGATGCACGACGTTCGGATTCGTTGTCCAATGGGGCAGGGATAGTTTGAGCAGCAACGGTTATTCTATTAACTTCTCCCTTGGGAGGCGCTTCCTCACTACCTGCATTTACTATGGTGGGTTGATCAGATTTGGGAGGAACTTCCCCAGTTAACAATTGAGTGACCTTACTAGATAATTCGGAAATATTTTCCAGGAGCGTACTAGCTTCCTTCCTCTGAACATCATTCAGTTTTAGAGACAACAGATCGTTAACCCTATTCGAAAAATGATATAGCCTGCCTTGCACACGCTTAATTTGATTAGGAGACGGATCATTTTCATCAAAAAAACTAACTACAGAAGCTAGCCCAGTAATATTCTCCGTGATCGTGGAAAGAGAGTCGTCAATTTCTTTCTCTCCCAAATTGGGGATGGAAATGGGCAAATCAAGGGACTCTCTAAGCTTGTTAGTGTCTATTGCAACCGTGCCTCCAGATTGCACATTTCTGATAGTTAATTCATAGATCAACTCCTCCTTGCGCAAATAGTTAAGAAGGAGAACATCGCGAGGGCCGGGCATGATGACAGACCAATTTTGAAAAGGTCAAAAAATTCCAGCAACTGAGAAAATGGTTAGAGTTCGGATCAAAACAATGTGTAGCCGTCAAAAGGGGCTAAATTGAGACCCATTCAACCACGCTCTGCTACCACTTGTTACCGTGTTTTGGTGGTAGTTATGCATGAAAGAAGGTGCTGGGTGGTGAATAGGTCTCAAGCTACTAAAGTGAAATTAATTTTAAAATTTAACAAGGTTATATTTTCTTTGCAAAATTAGGTAACAACAAATAGAACAGGTACTTAGTAGCCGAAACACGATTGAAGAATACATTTACATAGGTACCCCATTTGGGGCTTCAAAAGTCAGAAACATAATTCTTGGGCAATCAGCTCAGTTTTACCCCAAACACAATTTTAACAGAGGGGCAGAAAACCCCATTCATACCTAGGAGCCCTTGCTCCAAATTACACTGAAAAGCCTCCTCGAGGTATACAATATACAATTTTCAAAAGAGCCACTCGCTCTCAAATTTAAGCCTCTCCCAGGCCACACCAAACTCCACCTTTAAGCTGTCCTCAAAGGACATATACACAGGGGTAAAATACCCAACCTACTGAGGTCTATTAAATGACAAGAAGGTTAATACATGACCTCTAAAATACAATTTGAGGGGAGGCGAACTTGCACTCCTAATACACTTTGTTTAAGACCTACTTGGCCTTAGGCCGTTAGTGCAAGGGCTAATCCCATACTACAGAGGTGACTTAAGAAAATAACAATTTACATTACATTACGGAAGAATTGGTTGAGAAAATAAGTTCACCTCAAGACAATGTGAGTGGGAGCTCGAGAGGGTTAGCACTCTCTATCCCAGTATGTAGCTTTACATTTTAGGAAAAGGTTACATAGTGGAACGCTTAGAACCCGCCCCGAAAGTTAAACTGCTGAGCTAGCAAAGAAAGAATTTATTAATCGGCCATTACCTTGTTGTTGACCGCAGCCGAAGAAAGAGGCGCTTCCCGCCCCCTGCTATGTACTTAACACACTGAAAGATGGAACAGAAGTGGCCGAGAGACCCAAAAATCAGCAGTTTAAATACTCTCGCGGAAGTTTCTAGGCGTTAGGGGAATGAAAACACCCTCCCACAAACACTTTATTGGGTAGGACACAGCAACATATTCAAGTTGGGGGAAGATACATCTGATTGGATAGAAATTAATTTAAGAAATTCGGGATTGGTTAGGTTCAACACAAGGGGAAAGAAGGGGTGAATATTGCCAACTTAAACAATGACTGAAAGAAATTTAACAAAGAACAAACTCTTGAAATTAAATTTTCTCCAAAAAACAGTTCTTTCACTTCGCACTAGAGTGCACCGTTGTTGATCTTCAGTAGTGTCCTCTAGAAGAGAAAGTTCACACTTCTAACTACAAGTGAAACAAAAACACATCAAAAATGACACAGTTCAAAAACTCAAACTTTTCCACGTGGTGACATCTTCTGAGAAAGTAGAAAATTAATACCGTCAATAAAGTTCAGACTTCCTCCAGCAGAGGAGTTTCAATTGGCGCACATTTTAAATTAATTGCGTGGAGGTGTACCGCCTGGTACAATTATTATTATTATTATTATTATTATTATTATTATTATTATTATTATTATTATTATTATTATTATTATTATTATTTTCTAGCTCTTTGGCTGAATGGTAGGCATATAATGACATTAATGGCATTCAGTGATAGGGTCCTGGGTTCGATTCTCGGACGAGTTGAGGATTTTATACTCGTCTTTGTACGGGAACTGAGGGACTGATGTGGCAGTGGCTGTGGTGGTGCTGATTGGTGGTGATGGTACTACTACTACAAAAAAGTTTTCATTCCGACCTTGAAGGGGCGGCGGGCCTCCTGTACGGTAACGCCGTCTCTCAGGCCAGGGAGGTTGGAAATGGTGAAGGAGATGTTCGTTGAGGGTGAGGGGGGTTGGTGGCCGTGGCCTATACTAGGAACTGTCCCGGCATTCGCCTTAGTGCAGGAGAATGGGAAACCACGGAAAACCATTCTCAGGACAGCCGCCGGTCGGGAGCAGCCCCTGTCTGTCTCCCAAATGGAGAGGCATAGAGCTACGTCAGAGCCGCTGCCACCCCTCCTCTGCTCGGTTGCTCGGTCGAAGTGCAGAGCCGTCGAACCACGGACCAGCCGAGGCCACTTGTAGGCCAAAGCCCACTCTGCATCCGCCAACGTGGTGATGATGATGGTAATTTTTGTTTTAAGAGGAAGTGCTGTATACTTGGCAACCATCCTGTCAGAAATTAGAGGCATAGGCAATCCGAGGCTATTTAAAAGGAAATGTTTAATGTGGTATTCAAATATGTAAAAAGTAGATTTCACCAACGTAAAATTTAATAATTAGCTCTTAATTATCAATAAGGATTGAAATTTTAGAGGTTAAGTAAATTACTTTTCGTGATTTTTAGAAATACATGTAAAAATGATTTTATAAAGCTGTTGTATAATATGGTTTGGCATAATAGCAGGCTTCATAGCCTGAGCCCCGCCATATAAGAAAGGCAATAAACTAAACTAAACTAAACTAAACTAAACTAAACTAACAGTAAACAGATTTTTTTTTAAATGGAAAATTTCGGACACCTCTAGCAATGAGGATATCGGCGAAAGGAAGGAAACGGTTATGACGAGCGTGGAAATGAAATACAACCTAGAGTCCTGTTAATAATAATAATGTTATTTGCTTTACGTCCCACTAACTACTCTTGGTTTTCGGAGACGCCGAGGTGCCGGAATTTAGTCCCGCAGGAGTTCTTTTACGTGCCAGTAAATCTACCGACACGAGGCTGACGTATTTGAGCACCTTCAAATACCACCGGACTAAGCCGGGATCGAACCTGCCAAGTTGGGGCCAGAAGGCCAGCGCCTCAACCATCTGAGCCACTCAGCCCGGCAGGGTCTTGTTGAAAGAAAGTGAAATCTCTCCCTGTTGACTAGTTCTCTAAAAACAAGGGCGCAAAACATACGAATATATTCACGTACGTCTCAGAAATCAACTGTACGGTGCAAAAATATTAGTCCTTTGATTCGTTCACCGCTCATGGCACACCATTCGCGCTTCTTATCTTAGAGGGGCATTTCATTAAGCAATCTGGCTTCTCCACACTCCAGTAACGATTACACAACCATGGATGTGGAACCAGTTCTCATCCGAGAAATACGTATATTAAATCTGGGTTTATTTTACCGTTGTATTCATTATCCAGAATCCACTCACAAAATTCACGCCTACGTGTAGGATTTCCCAACTGAAGAACATATACGAAAGTTGTTTCATATGGTTTTAACCAACATTTTTTTTTTTTTGCCAGTGGCTTTACGTCTCACCGACACAGATAGGTCCTATGGCGACGATGGGATAGGAAAGGTTAGGGGTTGGAAGGAAGCATCCGTGGCCTTAAGTAAGGTACAGCCCCAGCATTTGCCTGGTGTGAAAATGGGAAACCACGGAAAATCATCTTCAGGACTGCCGATAGTGGGATTCGAACCCACTATCTCCCGGATGCAAGCTCACAGCCGTGCGCGCCTAACCGCACGGCCAACTCGCCCGGTCAACAATTTACTAGCCTTCACCTAGTGCTACAAGAAATTTCTACTTCTTTAGAAGAATGAATATCGGATATTTTTTTATAATTTTTCCAAACGATGACTGATGTCATCTAATTTTTCTTTCGCGAAAAGTCTTCACTGTCTGTTTGATTTCTTAGGCTGTACACTTCCCGTGGCCTGAATTATATTATAAAGAGCATTGATATATCTACGACCAGGAACAACGCCAATACAATATTGTTACAATGGGCATTCCCATTTGGAATCATGAGGTAGTTTCTTGCGCAGGTAGGGGCTGGCAATCTGAATCTATCTCCAATGTACGCATGCCCTAACGCCCATTTCACTGCTAGTTAAATATCATTTACTAACTGATCACGGATGAACTATTTTAATTTAAATTTAAATTTAGCAATGTGTCTGTAAGGGAAGTGCATCCCAGTTGAATGCAACCCCTCGTCGTCATTCGTTTCACGTAACGATTACGAGCTTTAAATCGATACTTGCTCCTGTATTTCAAGTTGCTGATACAAAGAGTGCTGATAATAATAATAATAATAATAATAATAATAATAATAATAATAATAATAATAATAATAATAATAATAATAGCATTAAACCAGCGTAGAAATACAAACAACTGTTATATTAGTCACTTGCTTGATCGTCTAGAAACTCTTACGAATGGAACATCCTTCGCTAGATATCAAAAAAATGAATAGTTAGATCGGTTTTTATAAACTACTGTAAATATACTGTATATATGTATTGAGCCCATTTTTTTTCGAATCAGGTTCCGAAGAGGTGCGTTTTACCACTTGTAGTCTTGTGAAAAACAAAACTTGTAGTTTTATGCAACTTTTGAATACTTTTTACGTGGACTCGGAGCATCAAGGATGTGAATTCATAACAAAGAGCTAATGGGTTGAATAGATAGCTATATGCATTAGTAAAATTAGTAGTCATCGACCCGAAAGACGAAAAAGTATTTTTATTACAAGAATAGGCAATAGTCCACAAGAACATGACAGCGTATTTTGGAGAACTTCTTACTGAGTCGATTCGAATTACGTTGATGATATAACAATATCTATTGTACGCATTATCTAACTGATAACTCATCCAACAAGATGACTGCACAGAAAACCATGAAAAATTAATGCCAGGCTGAGTGGCACAGTAGAAGCATTGCTTTTCTGATTCCAACTTTGCAGGTTCGATCCCGGTTCAGTCCGGTGGTAATTGAAGGTGCTATAATACGTCAGAGGCATGTTGGTAGATTAGCTGACACATAAAAGAACTCTTTTGGGACAACATTACGACTGAGTGGCTCAGACAGTTGAAGCGCTTACCTTCTGATCCCAATTTGGCAAGTTAGATCCTGGCTCAGTCCTGTGGTATTTGAAAGTGCTCAAATATGACAACCTCGTCTCAGTAGACTTACTGACACTTAAAAGAACTCCTGTAGGACATATTTCCGGCACCTCGACGTCTCCGAAAACCGTAAAAGTAGTTTGTGGGTTGTACAACCAATAACATAATAAAAATACGATGGCCTTTTTTTTCCGGACGTAAGCCGTAAGTCAATTCATATTAAATTCATATCTACAGAAGAGGAACGTTGCTCAAGTTTGTACCCATGGAGCTAAAATCACACTGGCCTACAATTTGGCTATGTTTGTGTATCTTGGAAATCTTGGAAGGGATCTTAACTTGCCTGAAACTCTCAGCCTCCTTCTAGCCTTATGGGAGAAGTTTGTCCATTTCACCAGTACTAAGGTCACTTAACAATCAACGGGCTGTCCCAAAAGACGTAAAATATACAGACAAACCTATTTGTTTACTGTTTTGTGTTCAGAAATTAATTACAAATGGACAATATCCTGTGCAGATGTTATTTGCATGTTGAACAAGCAGGATTATTATCAACCAATTACCCATCGTAGAGTCACAGTATACTACCGTTAGCATTAAGCAAGTCTGATGGTGGTGGTGATTATTGTCTTAATGGAAAGTATAAGTGGACAACCACCCTTTCTAGACTGATCAGAGGCAGCAATGGAAGAGTACTGACCATTTGAGGAATGAGGGTAGAGGTAAATGAAAGGAAAGGGCCACGAAACGCTTGAAAATGAAAGATATCCTAGGTCTCGGGTGTGTAATAGTGTAAGGATGAGAAGAAACAAGTGTTGACCAGGTAAGGTCAGCCAGGAAAGACGAAATTGACCAGCCTGGTATAAGACAGTTCAATTCCAGACTCAGCTAGGGACCACGTGGTCGCAAACTCATGCCAGCAGAATGAGAGCATTTTGCAACATGCAGAGGATACCGTGGATATGTTCTACGACTGTCACTCATAGGGGGATTGCGAAAGTCTTCGAAGATGTTCCTGTTCTTAAACCCTGACAAAACAATGTTTGCACACTGCTGTCAAAAAATCTATGCCCCTTATTTTTCACCACCGCATTTCGGGCCATGTACTTGTGAACTCAAATTTGGAAAATAATTGATTCTTAAGAAAGTTACCGAGTGAATGGCTATGTGGTTTAGTCATGTAGCTATCAGCTTGCATTCGGGAGATAGTGGTTTCTAACCCTACTGTCGGCAGCCTTGAAGAAGGTTTCCCATTTTCACACAAAGCAAAGGAAAGGACAAGGTCCGACCTTTCAGAAAATGAAGGTAGGCCTATCGGCAAAAGAAAGGGACAGACCAAGAATTGCGTGGAAATGAAAGACATCCTAGGCCGCTCAAAAACTAATACCATCGGGGGTAGGAAAAGAATAAAGTCGACCAAGGGATGCCAGATAGGAAAGATGAAAGCGAGGTCACTGGCACAAGTATTGGAAGAAATGTCAGGCTCAGCTGTCGGGAGCCGTTGACACTACCCCGCGCTCCAAAGTTGACATACACTGGTTCCCCTTTTAGTCACCCCTTACGACGGGCATGGGTGGTGGTAATTATTATTTTAAGAGGAAGTACAGCTAGGAACCATCCTCTATTACCGTTTATCAGAAGGAAAAAATGAAGGGGTCTAACAAGGAATGAAGAGTCACCCGACCTGCGCATCTATGTGGCAGGGGCCTTACCTAGGAAGAAATACGTAGAAAATACAATTCCCGAACCTGAAGAAATATCCAATGAAGGTTAAAATCACCGACCTGGCTGGGAACCGAACCTGGGACCGCTTAGACCAAAAGCCAGTCTTTTAACCAGTTAGCGATAGAGCCGCATAAATTGATGCCCTCGTCCCGAGATGATGCAGCTCTTTTCAGGCGCACTTCCAATGGAGTTGAGCTATTACCGGGCGACTTGGCCGTGCGGTCAGGGACGCGCAGCTGTGAGCTTGCATCCGGGAGAAAGTGGGTTCGAGCCTCACTGTCGGCAGCCCTGAAGATGGTGTTCCATGGTTTCCTATTTTCACACCATCCTGTACATTAATTAAGACCATGACCGCTTCCTTCCTACTCTTACGCCTTTCCTATCCTATCGTTGCCATTGGACCTATCTGTGTCAGTGTGACGTAAAACAAATTGTAAAAAACTGCACACCGGCCATTCTGCTAATCTTAAAATTTCTGTCTGTACCAGGAGTCGAGCCCGGGCCTGTGAGGACGGTAGCTAATAGTGCTAACCGTTAAACTGTGGAGATGGATATTCGGGAGATGTTGGGTAGGTACCTTACTGTCGGCAGGCAAATTTACTTTTCCAGTCCTATTTCTCTTCTATTCCATCGTTTGTGGAAACATAGGATATGTGTGGGTTAGTGTGACGTTAAATACCAACAAGGGGCCATTCCCTACTCGTCACCACTGATTTCGCTCAAATTTATAGAACATGCAGGGCTTGGCTAGAAATGAAAGTACCCGAAGTGGGAACTCCAGATGGCCAAGCGAATAGAAAATAAAAATAAAAATAAAAATGTTGACGCGGCTCTCGCACCGTATAAGCCACTTACGTTAGTGCGCGCGCCGAGGAGTTGTTGGCGTAGCGGTAAGAGCTTGGACTAGTAATTCGATGGACGTGGGTTCGGCGCACCGTGTGGAGAATGTTTTTCTCAATTTTTATATTATTCATTTATTTTAATTTATTTATTTATATGCAAAAGGCATATAGGACGTCATTTTTTTAATGAGCGCACAATTGTAGAAAATTTGGAGTCATGAAATTTCCCGACGTGTTCAAACAGAAATTCTTCTTTTTTCTTCGTTATTGGCTCTCTCCCCTCCTTGGGGAATGTGTCATAAACGTGAATAGCCGTTTCGCTGTAAGATTCGTTTTCACCTGACAAGTGAAGGTTGCTCCTGGCGGCTGAACACAAACAATAGATTCTTGGCACAGGTAGAAAAAAGTCTGACAATGAAATCCCAATTTTTTTACCTTTTCTATGCCTTTTGCGTATAAATAAATAAATGAAATGAATTATTCACCTCTTTGCGTAATTGGAAAATGAACAATATAGTAGTTGACAGAGAAAAAACAGTCGCCACACGGAGAGTCGAACCCACGACCATCGAATTACCAGTCCAAGCTCTTATCGCTACGCCAACAACTCCTCAGCGTGCGCACTAACGCAAGTGGCTTATACGGTGCGAGAGTCGCGTCAACAATTTTATTTTTATTTTCTATTCGCTTGGCCATCTGGAGTTCCCACTTCGGGTACTTTCATTTCTAGCCAAGCCCTGCATGTTCTATAAATTTGAGCGAAATCGGTGGTGACGTGTAGGGGATGCCCCCTTGTAAGTAAAACAAATCTTACTTCGCAGCACAAACACGATTAACAATAGAAGAATACGTCTGCACCTATCGGAACGCTATTCTGCTTATAGAAAAGTGTCCATATCTGACACCGATTCTTTAACTACATGGGCGCAATCCATGAATAACTATACCTAACTTTGCCTTGTAAAATTATCTATCTATCTATCTATCTATCTATCAACGAGGTCCGACTCCTTGGCTATCTGGTCAACGGGCCAGGGATTTTAGCCGCATTTGGTGAATTTCTCTAGCTGGGGGACTAAGTGTTTACAGTATGTTCGTCTTAACATACATCCTCATTTACGCTCAACACATTACACTATCAACCACCACAGAAACATGCAATAGTGAATACATTCTTCCATATAGTGCTGGCGTCAGGAAAGGCACTCGTCCGTAAAACTGGGCTTAATACACGCATACTACTACCGCAAGTAATTGGGAAAACCTAGGAAAAGAAGAAGAAGACGATCGTATGATATATTGCTATTTGTTTCACGTGGCATCGATGCAGACAGGTATTATGGAGACAATGTGATAAGAAACCTACCGCGGCCTTAATTAAGGTACTGCCCCAGCATTTTCCTGCTGTCAAAAAGGGAAAACCCGGAAAACCGTCTTCAGAGCTGCCGAAAGTCGAACCCACTATCTCCTGAATGCAGGATGATAGCTATGTGACGTCCAGCTCTACGGGTAAACGGTTAGCATTCTCTCCTTTAGTACTAGGGGTCCCGGGTTTGATTCCCGGTTGGGTCGAGGATTTTAACTTTGATTAGTTAGTTCCTATGGCTCGGGGCTGGATGTTTGTGCCATATTCCGCATTATAATTCATCCTCACAGACACGCAAGTCGCATATGCAGCGTAATTTCGAAGAAGCTGCACCGGGGCTCCCAGGAGATCACACGCCATTGTTATTGCTACAGCCAACTCACTCGGCACGATTTGCTGCAATTGTCGGCCTATGATTATATACATAAAAAATAATGCTATGTGATTAACATCTCTTCAATGACTACCGATCATAAGTGACGCAAAGAGTAAGTTTTTTCCTAGAAATGGTTATTACAAACGGGGTCCACTCAGCCTCGGGAGGTCAACTGAGTAGAGGTGGGTTCGATTCCCACCTCAGCCATCCTCGAAGTGGTTTTCCGTGGTTTCCCACTTCTCCTCCAGGCAAATGCCGGGATGGTACCTAACTTAAGGCCACGGCCGCTTCCTTCCCTCTTCCTTGTCTATCCCTTCCAATCTTCCCCATCCCCCGCAAGGCCCCTGTTCAGCATAGCAGGTGAGGCCGCCTGGGCGAGGTACTGGTCATTCTCCCCAGTTGTATCCCCCGACCAAGAGTCTGAAGCTCCAGGACACTGCCCTTGAGGCGGTAGAGGTGGGATCCCTCGCTGAGTCCGAGGGAAAAAGCCGAACCTGGAGGGTAAACAGATGATGATGATGATGATGATGGTTATTACAATAAATCTACCGATCCATAAATGTCCAATTTAAACGCGCTTAAACTGCTTGTTCACAAAACCTTGAGCAAGAAATGCAATCAGCAAATAGTAAACACGTTCAAGAAATGAGTATTAACGGTATCAAGTTAATTCGGAAATGCCTAAAAATGAACTAAGAACAACTGAACGGAAAAAAGAATGAAGGTAGGCAGTTTTGAAACAAGTGAAGTGTGTTTATGTGGAAGCGTAGAACTGGTTTGGTCTCCAGTGTTACTTGAGAGAGGCCTTGTTTTCGGTGTTAGATGTACCCGGGGTAGTGATATGTCGTCAAGGAACGATTCAGTGGAATAGTGCTTCGATTTTATATTGGTTTATTTGAGCGAATAGTTATTTTGCAGTGATAATGGTGATGGACACGGATTATTCTCGGAGATGTCTGCTAAATATTCGAAAGGAATATTAGTCCGGTGTTTATGACGTACTGTTCGTAAATAATAGCGGTACTATGCTCGTTTCGATGGGACGTAACATGTCTGTTAAACTGGAATAGCCTATATTGCAAGTTTGAAGGTAAGTCTATCAAGTATTTATACAGGACGTTGATGTAAATAAATTAGAAAAATACAGTATAATTATTATTATTATTATAACGTTGGTAATTAAATAATCAGTGATGATGATTTTTTACAATTAAATACACATAAACTATATAAATACATTTTACTTAACTTCCAAAGGAAGTACTGACCTAAGATGCAACGTAAAAGGAAAAACAAACAGAAGTGTAATTTCTATATACTCTATTAGAGAAATGTCGAATAGATGAGACGTTTTTACATTTTTTGACTTTTTGAAATCTATTTTAAAAGTTTCGATTGACAAGCTGAAGCCCGGGGAGGGGGGCGGGGTGGAGTCATTGGAACGAATTGCACTGTCGTAGATAATATGTGGAAAGGAGAATTTGCATGAACGAATGCTCTAATATTTTCCTCATGAAATTTTACATTTCTATTATTCAACCTAAGACAAAGAAATTTTAAGTGTAAGGAAATAGGAATTATCCATTCTGCCATTTCTAATTTTATGGAGAAATTTCAGGGCATGATTTTCCCTTCGAAACTCTAGGCTACTCAGTTCGAAAAGTATAGAAAGTTATTTGTATTGTGGTTAGTTACGATATTTTCGAATGGAACTGTAATGAATATCTTAGGCAACATCTTGTTATGCTACAAAGTATAAACCGAGCTCGATAGCTGCAGTCGTTTAAGTGCAGCCAGTATCCAGTATTTGGGAGATAGTGGGTTCGAATCCCACTGTCGGCAGCCCTGAAGATGGTTTTCCGTAATATCCCATTTTCGCACCAGGCAAATGCTGGGGCTGTAACTTAATTAAGGCCATGGCCGATTTCCTTCCTACTTCTAGCTCTTTCCCATCCCATCGTCGCCATAAGACCTATTATCCGCACACTTTATCTTGGTGCATTTGTATATGGGGGTGAGGAGTAAGGAGGGAGCTGCCCCGGTATCGATAGTGCTGCCTGGTGCTGCCAACTGAATGAAAATGAAATCTGAATTGAATGGAGAATATGTTCGATCGATATGAAATTTCTAAACCGTTATCATCTTAAGCCAACAACTATGTCACATACACATTATATAACATTATAAAACATTTCTCGATGCGAATCTTGTTCCTAGCATGAATTCTATACTTTGGCTTTGTTGTGTAAACAACAACAGTACTAGTACGTAAGGTGTACGCCAGATGTCGCACACCGATGCTTAAGTGATTCATAGTTTGTGTTTCAAAGGTTGCCAATACGAATCTCGAAGATCGCCGAGGTCGACCGATTCAGCACTAGGGTGTAAATGCACCAAGATAAAGTGTGCGGATAATATCTGTGTCGGTGCGACGCAAAGCAACTTGTAGAGAAACAAAGAAAACAAAGTATAAACACAGTTTTGGCAAGGACGAATTTATTTGAACGCGACTGTCATTGAGAATAGCTCATTATAACATCAGATTAATGTCTCAGAGTGACTATTAGGTCACTGATGTGGTGATAGTAATTAGTTCGTTAAGAGGAAGTAGCCTACAACTGGATAGCTATAGTCTGGCTCTTTCGGTGACTGGTCATCATCCCCCTGTGGGTGGGGGCGGTAGAATAACACCCACGGCATCCCCTGCCTGTCGTAAGAGGCGACTAAAAGGGGCCTCAGGGGCTCTGAACTTTAGAGCGTGGGTTGGCGACCACGGGGCCCTTAGCTGAGTCCTGGCATTGCTTCCACTTACTTGTGTCAGGCTCCTCACTTTCATCTATCCTATCCGACCTCCCTTGGTCAACTCTTGTTCTTTTCCGACCCCGACGCTATTAGGTTTGCGAGGGCTAGGGAGTCTTTCATTTTCACGCCCTTCGTGGCCCTTCTCTTTCTTTGACCGATACCTTCATTTTTCGAAGTGCCGGATCCCTTCTATTTTTCCCTCTGATTAGTGTTATATAGAGGATGGTTGCCTAGTTGTACTTCCTCTTAAAACAATAATCACCACCATGACTGGTCATCGTAGTACGGGTTCGATTCCTGGCCTAGCCGAGAATTATAACCTCGTCTGGTTAATTCCTCTAGCTCGTGGGCTGGGTGTTTGTGTTCGTCTTCACACACGTACATACGACACTTCACTCTACTAACCATCACAGAAACACGCAGTGGTGATTCCATCTCTCTACATAGATTTGGCGTCAGAAAAGGCTCTCGGCGTTGTAACTCTGCTAAACACGTACGAAATGCCGACCCAAGGTAACTGGGAAAAGGCCAGGAAGAAGAAGAAGAAGAAGAAGAAGACAACCGGGCAACCGTCCACTCTTGACACTAATCAGAGGAAACAATTTTCGACAGCCTGTCACTATCGTAACGGCCGCAGGCTTTTGAGGGTTTCGAAGACTTAGTTATTAGAAACAAGAGCGCCCATACCCGGGGGCAAGATGGGGTCGCGGCCCCCCTCTAGCTCTCAGGGAAAGGCAAAAATGTCACGTGTTTTCCTTTCAAGAAAATGACTTAAAAGTCAGTATTACGTAAAAGCGGTAGTACCGTCTCCCACCAACAGGTAGGGGGTACCGTGGGTTATTCTACCACAGAATAGAAATCGCCATTTATCTTCCAAAATATTAAAATTACTACGTACCCCCAGGTGTGGGCCCCCTCTAGGAACTCTCATATGGGCGCCCATGATTAGAAATACATTTGTTACTCTATACAACTGACAACGATGCATTTAACAACGACAGTTAACCTCCAGCTGAGCGCGCGAGTCAACACAGCACCATCTTATAACAGAGCATATACCGGACGAGTTCGCCGTGCGGTTAGCGGCGCGCGGCTGTGAGCTCGTATTCTGGAGATAGTGGGTTCGAACCCCACTGTCGGCAGCTCTGAAGATGGTTTTCCGTGGTTTCCCATTTTCACACCAGGAAAATGCTGGGGCTGTACCTTAATTAAGGCCATGGCCGCTTCCTTCCCACTCCTCGGTCTTTCCTATCCCACGTCGCCATAAGCCCTATCTGTGTCGGTGCGACCTAAAGCAAATAGCAAAAAAATAAAAAAATAAAAAATAGCAGAGTATGCGTGTGACGTCACATATTTAGCAGAAATGTTGCCTTATTTTGAAGCGCTGTTTCTTGAAAAGTACGTTTCAGATTTTCAATTCTTTTTGCAACAGGTAAGCTCCTCTTTTACCTGTCAATTGAGACATTAAACACACAGTAATCGTTAGTTAAATACTTCCAGGGATAATCGCGTTCTACTCAAATATTAAAAGCGCCTTAAATGTTTTCTTTCCATGTGCCCGTTTTCGAGGAACGAGGTCTAAGTCTACGTTAAAAAAGGGAAGAGGTATAGTAGAGGCAGTGACAATTATTTTAAGACGCCACGAAAGGCGTGAAAATGGTAGACTCCCCAAGTCTCCCGAACCTAATACCGATCAGGGTCAGAAGAACACAAGAGTTGACCGAGGAAGGTTGGATAAGGAAGACGAACGTGAGAAGCCTGACACAAGTAGCCTAAGTAGAAGAAATGCCAAACTCCGTTAGGGCCGCGTGGTCACCGACACACCTTCCTAGTTAAGAGTCACTCGGGTTACTTCTTTTAGTAGACAGACAGAGGTTAACGTGGATGGATTCTACTGCCATGTTGTTGTTGTCTGGTATGCTTCGACTTTTAATTGCAAATGTGACTAATAGAGATGAGAGTGGAGTGGTCGTGGCCTACGAAGCAGGCACCACGGATATACTCTACCAGTAATCAATAAAACACATCGCCAAGTACACCAATCTCGATCAGAAAACAACTTCGATCCTGGCTCAGTCTGGTGGTATCTGAAGGTGTTCAAATACGTCAGCAAGGACGCCCATACCCGGTGACAAGGTGGGGCCACGGCCCCCCTCTAGCTCTCAGGGAAAGGCAAAAATCTAGTGTAGTCACGTGTTTTCCTTTCAAGAAAATGATTTAAAAGTCAGTATTACGTAAAAGCGGTAGTATCGTCCCCCATCAACAGGCAGGGGATATGATGGGTTATTCTACCGCAGAATACAAATCGCCATTTACCTTCCAAAATATTAAAATTACTACGTACCCCCAGGTCTTCCCCCCCCCCCTAGAAACTGTCATATGGGCGCCCATGTACGTCAGCCTCGTGTAGGTCGATTTACTGACCTGTAAAAGAACCCCTACGGGACGAAATTGCGGCAACTTGGCGTGTGTGAAAACCTCAAAAGTAGTTAGTGGGACGTAAAAGCAATAACATTATTATTATTATTATTATTATTATTATTATTATTATTATTATTATTATTATTATTATTATTATCGAATCCGGAACAATACTTATCATAATGTTTACTGATTTTAGTGCTGGTTTGTTTGCCGGATTTTCTTTATTAGTGTTTCACAGTTCTTTTCTCCATCACATTCCTTTCTTTTACAATTTGAAAAATTCACCCATTTATCCATCGAGATTATTGTAATTTACACTCTAATCAAAAATTAAACTCCACATCCAGAAACTAATCG